>NC_080635.1:34266059-34558502 GCF_027579445.1 Ammospiza nelsoni | reverse complement strand
ACACACTGAACTAATCTGCTCTGTCTTCCTCAAAACCAATTCTCCCACTTTCATCAGTGTTAGGAGTACAGGTAACAGTTGCCTATTAAATTCCACAACGAAGTTAATGACCACTTCCCCTGTTTTATTTGCTTCTTTACAGTTGCTTGCACAACTCAAAGGAGAGGCCTTTAAAAGAGAGTTATACTAACCACATGTTGTTTGGTTCCTGCTCTTCCTATGCACAAACATCTTCGACTGAAGGAAAACGAAAATAATTTTTCTTTCATCTGCTGGATCTAGCATGCAACACAAGTGAAGTCATGCAGCTTCTAATGCCAGTGGATAAAAATTCCTGCTAAGTAGTAAAAGTCTACTTGTGACTGAGAGGGAAATGTCTATATTGGATTATTAACTCTGTGCTCTTGTGGAATAAAAACATTTATGAGAATAGCACAATAGCAAATGGACAAGAGGAAATGGAGAGTTCCTTATTCAGCATGGGATATATATGATGGAAACCAAACAGTGATATGTATGATGGAAACAGTGATATATATGATATATATGATGCAAACCAAACAGTGCATGGCAGTTGATGGTTCCCAGTGTTTCCTAAATTCAGTCTAGTTCATGTCAGCACTGGAAAGAGATTTGTTCAGAATTGCACAGTGCACAGGGGAGGTCTGAGGAACTACCTTACATAACTGTTCTTCTTATTGAGCATTCTCATTCAAAACTTAGTCGTGAGTCCTTCCTAAAGATGATACCTGTGCAACTGCATTGTGCTTTAACCCCAGCCAGCAACCAAGTCCCGTGCTCAGCCACCCACTCACGGAGTGACACCCTGGTGGTTGGTTCTCTCCCTACACTCCAGGTTCCTTTTGGCGAAAGGGACAGAGCACTTCCCTTCCCTGAGCTCTAATCCCCGTTTAGAGGAGCTCTCCCAGCTGAGTTTCCCGGCCCCGGAGGGCGCTCACACAGATCCAGCCTGCCGGCCTGCTCCCACCCGGAGCTGCAGGGCACAGACACACCGTGGGGACCAAATTGGCACGGGGGTGTCACAGGCTGACAGGCTGGCTGGGCACGGGGGAGTGCTGCACCCCAGCCATTCTGGGATTCTACAGCGGGCCACAAGGATTCTGGCTGCCTCCTGAACTGAGGGAAAGAGACCCCACAAAATTACCTTGATTTTCATCTGTAATTTTCTTCTGAAAAACCTCTATAGATCTCCAGGTGTATAAATGACCCATAGATGACTCATTTGTATAAATATATACCTATGACAAATGTAATTTTGTACCTCCAATACATTTTGAACAATTCAATTCTTCAGAAGAGTTGGACTTTTCTTTTTAAATATAAAACAAGCCAAGAGTTCTGAAGTCCTATCAGATATGCAAACAGGATATTGCCTGTACATTCTCCTCCTCTCCCTTCAAATTCAGCAGGCCTAAAAACACTTTATTGTTGAAGTACGTTTTTAACAAATACTCCCACTGAATTATTCACTGTTGAGACATAAAAAGCATTCAGAATATCTTGAATTTACTGGAGGGGAAAAGGTCTGAATTAAATGGTCTGTGTTTTGTAGCTTGATCATACTGACTTGAGATCATTTCAGGGCAGGAATTATTACTACCTTGTCTTCCTTTGGGCTGGTAAAACAAATACGCAAATATGCTTCCATGGAAAAATAAAGCTTGGTTTAAAATAAATTTTTTTGGTAATTCTATGTAAACCACTTTTTTTCAACACTGGACCTTGCCACTTTTTCCAAACCCCTGATGAATACAAAGATTTTGTAGCACTGCTTTTACCTTTCTCATCACAATCCCTCACATGGTACTTAGGCAAGAAGGAGGAATTCTCAGGAGAAGATTTGTGAAGTGGTTAAATATGATGAATAATCATGTAGTGTTCATTTCCAGCAATGAACATAAATTCCATGGTACTTTGAGAAGTGTTTCTTCTGAACCTTCATTTACAGAGAAAGAATGGGATTCAGTTCTCCTGACACAGTTCTCTAGACATCTTTTGGAGCCAGTGGAGAGAAATGAACTTTTCTACATTACAATTAATCAATCATACCTGTCATTTATTACCTCTTGATGAGATGAATCTCACCTTAAAGAGGTGAGATTGGACTTTTCTCCATGGACTGGAAACTGTTTCTATGTCAGTAGCTCACTGCTTCACCACCAGAAGCATCTCTGTTCATTTCCCCAGCAAACAAGTTCAGCTAGACTCCTCCAGCTTGAATCCAGCCACCCAGGATGATGAGCCCCTGCTCATCCTCAGGACCGCCTGAAGCTGCCAGTGCTGTTTGAGAGCACACCCCTCTCAAGTTCCTATGCTGTGCCTCTTTTAGGGTTTTACTTTGAGTACCAAGCATTCTTTTGAAGTCATCCCCAACTAACTACTAAGATTTGATATGCTTTGTGAAAGTCTGAGTCCACCACTGGTTCTCTTTCAGATGGCACTATGGCAGAAGGTGCACTCCATAAACGCCCCTAGTGTGCTCCTATTGCTAATGTGTCCTCAATTCACAGATGTGTGACATGTTAGGGCTGTCAGCTACATGCCAGAGCACTCTTCCTCCACAGAAGAGGCCAGGGTGCTTGCAAGCTCCCTGCTGCTCCCAGTTCGAAATAATTCCCCTTGAAACTCACATATTATGGTTGACAAATTCTCCTATTCAACTGTTTTGCTACACAACCATTTGTTTTGGATTCCACTTGGTAATTAAGATACAGATGGAAATTTCTAAAATCTGTCCTACAAGCACCTTCCTCCACTGATGGTTCACAGCCAGGAGCTCTTGCTTGGGCACAGGTGCCACTGCTGCTGGCCTGTGACCATCTGTACTGCTTTGTGGCAGCGTGGCTGGCACAGTTCTGGTCCTGCCCTCTTTCACACACAGCTGGGAGACAGCATGTACCAGAGACTGGGAGCAGCAGGCAGCTTGCGAGCACCCTGGCATCTTCTGTGGGGGAAGAGTGCTCTGGCATGTGGCTGACAGCCCTAACATGTCACACATCTTGGAGGCCAAAAAAAACTTGACCTGTTTTACTCACAGCAACAAACATGACCTTAGCAACTACAGCACTCTATGGGGATAAGGGAGAAATTGTCTATGACTGAGAGAGTTCTGCTCCCCTAAGGAGCTGCCCCAAATAGGCAGCATAACACAAGTGCAAGTGCCTCCCCTGAACTAAAGGACAGACTACAGGCAGTGGTTTGTTCTCCTTCTGCAAAAAGGGAATCCCCTAAAGCAGAATGCAACTGAACCCAGGTCTCCTGCATCCTAAATCAGTGCACTCACCACTCGGACCTTGAATAAAAATCAATTACCACCTCTGCTGCAGAAGAGCAATTTTGTGTGGCATCCAATCCTTCACAGAGCTGCATCCAACTGCTTTCTCAGTGAAGCTGCAAAATAACATGGATGATACTGTAATTTATGGCCTTGAGCTGATATGCTGTAACAGCCAGAAAAATACAGAGTTTAATATTCTACTAGCCCTCCTGCTGTAATTCAGCATCCTGCTAATCCTTATCAAATAGAGATCCCAGAGGAAACAGGCAAAGAAAAGGACTATAGTTTTAGGCAAACTTGTCAAAACTACTTCTTGTGGTTCAGATTGAAGGGTTCCTGAGCACACCCCAAATCTAGCATCTATGTTAGGACCACCTTCATTAAAACTTGGGGCACTTAAAAAGTTTCAGCATGCTTGGGTTATGCCGAACACGACCTGGACTCGTCAGACTCATGGGTCTTGGACTGTGTTTTCGTAGTCCTACCGCGAGCATCAACATTTGCTCATTTCCATCCGACCTTTGGCATCCGTCTGCCTCTGCCCTCCACCTGCGCTCAGCGGAGCGGCGCTGCCTGGCACCAGGCGGGGCTCGGCCTGGCTGCACAGATGGCCGGGCGGCCGCGGGGCGCGGTGACACACCGGGGCGCAGCAAGGGAACTCCGCCGCTCGCTCCCGCTTCGCCGGCAGCGATTGCAGCGATCGCCTCCTGCGGGAGCCACCCCCGCTCACCTGCGGGCCTGGCCCCCGCTCGGCGCCGGCCCTGCCGCCCCCGGCCCTGCCTCCCTCTCTCCCTCCCTCCCTCCCTTCGCCCGCCGCCCTCGCTCCCGGCATGGATCGCACCGGCGGCGGGAGGGGCGGGCGCGGATCCCGGCACTGCGGGGGACGGGAGGGAAGGGGCGAGAGACAGAGGGAAGGACGGGGGACTGCTACCCGCCGGGCGGGATGGGTGGCGGGGATGGAGGGGGACAGCTCCTCTCCGGGTGGGATGGGTGGCGGGGATGGAGGGGGACAGCTCCTCTCTAGATGGGGCGGGAGGGAGGGATGGATGGAGAGGGACAGCTCCTCTCTAGGTATGGCGGGGAGGGACAGAGAGGGTCAGCTCCCCTCCGGGCGGGTCGGGGCGCCTCGCCCGCTCCGGCCCGGGGGGCTGCGCCCTGTGACGAGCCCGGGCGCTGGGAGGCAGCGCGGCGGGGCGGGGTGACGGCCGCGGCTCTAATAAGGCCGGGGCTGGCGCTGGCCGAGGGCTGCTTGCCCCCGCCCGCCCCCGAGCATGCAGTGCTTCCCCGGGCTGGTGCTGGCGCTGAGCTCGCTGCTGGGCGCCCTGGCGCTGCTGCAGCTCTCGCTGCACCTGCGGGTGCCGTCCCGCTACGGGAAGCACGAGGAGCGGCTGTGCCGGCCGCGGGGCCGGCTGCCGGCGCGCTGCGCCTGGTTCCTGCAGGAGCTGCCCTCCTTCCTGGTGCCCGCGCTGCTGCTGGCGCTGCGCAGCCCGCCCCGCCTCGAGCCGCTCGGCTGCCGCCTCCTCTGCTGCCTCTTCTGCTGGCACTACTTCTACAGGTACCGCCGCCGGGCACGGCTCCCGGCCGCCGCGCCTCGGGAAACCCAGCCGAGGGAAGCTGCGGGAGCAGCCGGAGCCGGGCGGGCGGCGCGGCCGGGGCAGGTCCTGGCTGCAGCATCGCTCCCGCCCGAGTCCGGCTGGCCATCCGCGCCCCGGGCTCCGCTCCGAGAGTGGGGACCGGCCGGGTGGGCATCTCTGCCCCGGGGGAAGGAGCACCCGGTGGTGCTCGGGTGCTTGAAGCAGGGGAGAAAGGATGGATGCTTTGAATTGTTCTCTTACGGGGAGGAAAAAAAAAAAAAGGAAGAAAGAAAGAAAAAAGAAATAAAAGAAGGTTTCGCTAAGTTGAAGGAAATGTTAGGATAAAACTCATCCAGACATTATGTAAAGGTACATAGGAAGCGCTTGTTGCGGGCAGGAGAAGCCCCGCGGGTGCGCCGCCGGGAGCAGCGGCGGCTGCCGAACGCAGCCGTGGGAATACGTGGGTGAGGGTGGCCGAGAGCAAAGCCACGGAGCACCGGGAGCGCACGGCTGTGCCCATGGAGCACCGGGAGCGCACGGCTGTGCCCATGGAGCACCGGGAGCGCACGGCTCTCTCTGCCCATGGAGCGCCGGGAGCGCACGGCTCTGCCCATGGAGCACGGGGAGCGCACGGCTCTCTCTGCCCGCACACCGGGAGCGCACGGTTCTCCCCGGGCACCGGGAGCGCACGGCTCCACCCGAGCACCGGGAGTGGGAGCGCACGGCTCTGCCCGTGGAGCACCGGGAGCGCACGGCTGGGAGCGCACGGCTGTGCCCGTGGAGCACCGGGAGCGCACGGCTGGGAGCGCACGGCTCTGCCCATGGAGCACCGGGAGCGCACGGCTGGGAGCACACGGCTGTGCCCGTGGAGCCCCGGGAGCGCACGGCTCTCTCTGCCCATGGAGCGCCGGGAGCGCACGGCTGGGAGCGCACGGCTGTGCCCGTGGAGCCCCGGGAGCGCACGGCTCTGCCCGGTGCTGCGAGGGGAGCACAGACGCTGTGGGCATGCGGTGCCACGGCACCAAATTTGGTTCTTTGTGCTCAATTCGTCACTCCAGCTCCACTACCGAAGTATCAACTTGTATTGGGTTTTTTTTCTTTTCGTATCTTTTCTTTTTAGAAACCTGGTCTTGTCAGAGTCAACAAATGCTGTAGCTCTAATTAATTCTGTATTTGCTAATTAGGAGCTCAAATAAATAGTAGAGTTTTTATCCAGTGTTGGTGATAACTTTGAAGAGACATAGCTCTACAATCGCCACCCAGTTCTGCAGAGAATATCACCAGAATCCATCCTCTCCACTTCCATTTTCTGTGGAACTCTGTCGTGAGAAAACTGAATTTGGTTTATGGAATAAAATGGCTTTTATTCACAAGTGGCAAGTGCACGTGAAAATGTTATGCCATTATGTAGTAAAGAGCAATGTAACTTCTGAGGCAAAACCTTGACTTGATTTGACATTTTCCACCACTATTCCCATATCTGTTGGTTATAGTTTGCTTCATAGAAATAGAAAACATTATTGTAATATTTGATCAGAAATAATTATTTGCTCCTCAACCAAAATCAATATATTGAAAATCCAGTTGCAGTATCTCTATAGATAGTTTAGGGATAGAAACTCAAGGCTGTTCTGGAGATATTTCAAACAGAGAATGGCTTATGTTGCTAACACTATTTTAGGCATGTATTTGTTATCACTCCCATTGTCTTTACTGCAGGAGTCAGCTTGAGGACACATCCATAACATATTTGGCTTCCAGAAAGCTGGATGTATGGATTATACGTAGTTATACAGAATATAGTTAAATGCATTCTGCTATCAAGAATTTCTGATTGTTTGAGAAACACAACTATCAATGAACACCACTGGACTAATGAAATAAGTGTAACACTACCAGTGTGCACACATCTATTGGCTCTGTGGCTTCTTTCCCAAATTTACTGCTGGACTGAGGCAAAAGCTCTGTGTTTTCATACATTTTCTCTCCCACACAGCTCGGGGATCTTCTCATCTCTCTCTGGAATATCCTTCTTCACTTTCTCACTTCAACCAAGTCTGTATAAAACTTTTCCTGCTAATACAGCGTGTTACTGCAATATCAATCTCACAGGCTGCAGCCCCTTCTCACACAAGCCATTCTGACTTTCTGTTGAATCAATATTTGAAATATTGTATTAAATATTAATACTCTGCTGTTATGTAAAAGAGCAGCAAAATCACAAAATAGAAGTTTTTCTGGGTTTCGCCTGACAATACAATAGGACAGGCAGGTTCTTTGAGGGATTCTTGGTAGAATGGCCACATGGTTGTGTTTATGATTAGAGCCTTCTTGATAACATGAAAGTTTTAACTATCAGCACAGATAATTGTTATCTACAATTTCTGGCAGATAGGATAATTTATTGTTACAGAGAATTTTTTAGCCTGTACCATATCTTACAGTTAAACAGAATTTCTGCAGCTTTCCTCTTTTCCAAACCTTTTAGCTCCCTAGACTTTTTTAGTCCTTGGACCCTCTAAAGATTGGGTCAAATTCTTAGCAATCAGTAAGTGGCACAATAACCGTAATCTGGATTCAGCATTTAATTAAAAGAATGGGATTTACTCAGTCCTTGGAGGAAGATGAATGGAGGAGACATCCCTGACCACTGGGCATTCACAGGTTTTGCCATCCAGAATCAGCTCCAGTCTAAGCCCACCTGCAGCTCCTGGATTTTCTAGGGAGCACCTCATGGGAATTTAGGCTTCCCTGTTCCATGCTGAGAGCCACCACGTCCTGGTGACAGTGCTGGGCAAGCTGTCTTATTGCACAGCTGAAAAAGGGGTGAAAAGAAGGGCACTTACATATTATGTGCACTTGCATATTATGGCTGTTTACCTATAAAATGATGCTGAACAAATCATATACCAAGTCGCCATATACTGGTGACGCTGCATTAGAAAGTTCCATTGCCATACAGTGTTTGAAAAAAGGTTCAGTAATTTGACATAACAGCCAGGATATAGTTTGACTTTTAGGGTTTTGTTTTGTTTTCATTTTATAATCTTTACTTGGAAGAATCTAACAACAGTTTTAAATACTTCCATGATTAAACTTGATTGCAAGGATAATAAGTGTTATATCAATCAATAATAAAATTGCATTTACCTAATGGGTGTAGCCTACTTCATTTTCTGACTTTAAAATGTT
Organism: Ammospiza nelsoni; assembly: GCF_027579445.1. Taxonomy (NCBI): domain Eukaryota; kingdom Metazoa; phylum Chordata; class Aves; order Passeriformes; family Passerellidae; genus Ammospiza; species Ammospiza nelsoni. The sequence goes on along the minus strand of NC_080635.1, from coordinate 34,550,438 downwards.
GAAATGAATAAAGGTGTTCCACTCTTAATCATAAAGGTATTTTGTTAATCCACTAGTACTTTTACTACTGATCATCTGGTATCTGTACTTAAGCATTCCTCTGTGTTTGTATGACACATTTTCTTTGTATATTCTTGCATAATTTAGTGACTTCTTTCTCTCCACAGGGGAGCTTTTATAATTCCTAATCTTGTCTCATCTACTTTAGCAAACATACATGAGGAAGGGAAGTTTTCATCAGAGGTATGCTCAGAAGGACATTACAGTCCATAACGAAGAAACACAGACTTCCAAAAGACTGCTGTGCTTAGCAATTCTGCCTTTCTTTGTGCTCTAGCCAGCTGTGTTGCCCCAGTAGCTCCTTTTAGACTGAAGCACATATTTCAGAGTAACTTCAGTCTTGACCTGAAGACCCCTGAAAATGAAAAATCCATCATTTTCAATGTGTTTTAATTTTTACAAAAAAATCTAGTGTTTTCTTTGGTTGTGTTAATCTTCTAAATTCTTTTACCCTTACTTAAACATGTTTAAAATGTCTTGCTTAAATTTGAATAGTCTTGATTTTTGTGCCAGTGGGCCTTGCTCCTTCTATCCACCCTGTGCTAATTTAAAGCACTCCCCAGTGTCCTTCAGTATTCTCTTACCATGATATCACTTACATGGTACTGGATCATGTTTTAATTTGCTTGTTACAGAGCTGTCAAGCCCTCTGTCAGCATCAGTTTGATGCAGATAATATAGGAGCACATGATCGTGTTTCTGGGGCATTAATTACCACACATGATGTCATATTTATGCTGAATTGATGGGTTTGTGGTGGATGCAAGCCAGATATAGGGGAACAGACATTACCTGATCTGACACAGAGTTAGAGTAGTGCAGACACATGATACTTCATCCAGCATGAAGTTGGTCAGGATAAAATTACCTTTTCATAAATTTAGGAACAGCCTTAAGCCACCATAATTAACTTGTCCTGCTTTCGGACATGTTGTCAAATAGCCACAATAATTTTTTTTTATTTGAACTGAGGTATTGTAAACTAGATTTATAATATCACTGAACTACAGCAGACCCTCAATGCAAGAGGTTTTTCCCCCCTCTCAGTCCTCAGATAATTTCTGTGGCTTTTTTCCCCTCTCCTTTTTTTTTTTCTATATCCATTTCAAAATGAAGACATCAGTGTGTGATGAATGATGCAGTGCCAGAGCTGTAGTAGCATGCCTAGAGAGAACATTACTTTCCTGTTCCGCCATCCTACTCCGATGTTTACAGATTAGGAGAGCACTTCTCTGTTTGGAGTCATAGAGGGACATCCTATGTTTCCAGGCTACTTAGAACATTCTGGAGCTGATGTGACCTGGATTGTAACCAAGGTTACAATCTATCACTCCTTAGGAGTGGTTTTCATTATATCACTGTATTTCCTTCATTTTAAAATAACTTTTTTATATGGGCACACTGCTTAGAAGTGCTGTCCTGCCTACCTTCATATTCACTGCTGTCTAGAATTTGTGCCATGGGCCAGTTAAACAGTGGTGATTTTGTATTTATTGTCAGGCTCTTGAGGAGTATGCTGGAGTGTTGAAGGGACCACCCTAATACTGTTCTGGAAACTGGGTTAACACTGATGGTGCCTCATTGACAAGGACATTGATGGTTCCTCATTTAGTGGACATCTCTGCTTGCCTGCAGGAGTCCTGTGAGCCAGTTCTGGCAGAGAAAGGAGATGGTCACCTGGGAGGTGACTGCTGGCCAGGGAGCCCTTCTCTAGTGCTGCCAGAGCAGACTTTCTGCCTGGGAGGATTCCAGAGGGAGGGGATGGAGCCAGGAGACCTCCCCTCCTTCCCGCCTTGTCCAGTGGCCCGTGGTGAACCGTGACAGCAGAACAACAGAACAGCTTTCTGCCTTTGTCTGCCGCCGCTAGGCAGCAGCCTCTCTCTTTGTGCCTTTCGGGAAGGGATGAAGGCAGCCTGCTGCTGCTGCTGCTGCTGCTGCTGCTGCTGAGGGGAGGAGAAGGAAGGGAAGGATCCCAGCCCCAGCCTCTTTGGCTGCTCTCCTTAGCTAGCCAGCTCTTTGTGTCTCAACAAGCACTTTATCAGCACAGCATGGCATGAATTTCATCGAATTCAAATGCTCTCTGGTGCTAAAGATAACATTCTTAAAACTGGAATAATTCGGAATCTGAAAAAAATCAAAATCTGAGTTTCCACGTCTGTTTTCAGTAAGCTCATAGCACCTTCACTTTCACAGGGTAGGTTCTGTGGTTGCAGGGGCCTCCAAAAGTGGTGGGGTAGGAAGGTAGAGAAAAGGAAGAAAGTGAGAAAAGAAATGACTGCCAAGTCTGCCATCTGTATATGCAATCTCTGTGGAAAGCTGGTCGTAAGCTGAAAATGATGGGTGGTGTAAGATGTACGTGCAGGAACACTTCTTGTGCTGAATGACTTACAAAGTATTTTACTTTGAAATGTAGTTTGTAATACAGCCTTTCGTGCTGGAGGGGCTGTGCTGGGAATGCAGCAGAAGGCCTCAGGTGGTGAGGAGAAACCCATTTGCTGCCTTTCCATTTTGCAGTCCAGCTTTAAAAACCAAAGGTGGGAAACATAACACGTGGCAATGAGAGGAAACCTTTGCAATCCAATCCCATATATATCTTCATGCTGCATTTCTCTTGCCAGTGAGGAAGACAGAGTGGTGAGGGAGCAGAGGTGATGCCATTGTGCACAATAGCAGCAGGGAAGGCCCTGTCCCACTGACTTGTGAAGATAATCCTGAAGACAGAGGTGTAAAAGACAGGGTGCTGCATGTACCCCTTCTGTGCTGCCCTTAATAGCTGGGGCACAAGCAATTTAAAGAGGCATTTCCCTTTCAAAGACCACCTATTACATTTACTTATTTATTTTTCTCTCTTGCAACTTTGTTTTAAATCAAGTCAAATCTTTGTTTTCTATTTTATTCAGTTAATATATGAACAAACCAAACTGCTGTTTTCATTTCTGAAGTGAATCTGAGAGACATTAAGTAAGGCTGCTCTTTGAGGTGCAGCTGGATCCCCAAACTCCTCTGATTGGAGGTGACCCATTTGGTGCGCCTGTAGCTGGTTTTCTACAAATTGACATATTTCTAAAGAGATCAGGGAATGCAGAAATTTGTGGCAAGAGAATGAGAAGCCCTTGAAAACTGCATCCTCATATAAGTTTTTAACACTTCTTTTGGCCAGCTTCCTTCTCTCTGGAACTAAGCTGGGGAGAGAAAGGAAAGGGCTCTTGCTCTCCCCTGCTCTGCAGAATGCAGTGCCTGCCTGTGCTGCCTGGCTGGTCAGGCAGGTGCTGTGTTTACCTGGACTGGCCTTTTTTTCAAGTAGGAATACCTACTTGTGATCAGTAAGAAAAGCAGCTCAAGACTGCAGAGAAATGCCGAAGGATGGAGGCTCCAAATGAGTAAATTTTTTATAAGTTAACTTGCTTATAATTTTTAGAGGTGTTCCGTATTAGTTCATACAGAGTTTTAGTTATGTTTTCTGAAACATGAAGTGCATAAACAGAAATTAGATTAAGCTTGAAGGATATTTATATATTTAAGTGGTACTCTCCTGGCTAGTAGTGAATATAACCAGACCAGAAAACAACCACTAGGTCCAATAGACCCAATCCAGAGATTAATATTTCCCCCCACAGAAATAGTTATTTTATCCTTTGGTCTTAGAAAGTTACCATTATTAACAGTCAATAACTAAAGACATTTCTCTTGTTGGCCTCTTATAACCTCTATAATTAATCTCCCAATACAAAATCTGCAGGTATTTGACCAGTAACAAATCCTGTTCTCTTTTCCTTCCCCTTGATGCTTTGGAATAGATCCTGACCAGATTCCTTTTGGCTTTCACCAGCCACACAGTAGCACATTTGCATCCTCTCTCCTGCTGTTTGGCCTTGGCAGTAATTCTAGAACTGTCAGCAATATCCCTAACAGAGGCTGGCCATGTGCTGTGCCTCTTCTATGTATTCCTTGCTCCCCAGGAGCATTACAGTAATGCTAATATATAATTTCTTCTCTTCTGTGAAAATAGTAGATTCATTGCTATTTTTATCCAGGTTCCTCAGATTCATGTACTGATAGCCAAGAAAAGCATCTCTTCATATGCTTTGCCTCAGAATTGTAAAATGCTCATGTACCCAGTGCTAGTGTGGAGTTTGCTTCCTTGCAGTCTTGTCTAGCATTATGAACTGCTTCCTAATTCTGCTCTCAAAATAGAATACTATCTGATTGCCTTCCTAACAATTAGCACAAATAATCCTATCTATACACTCCTTTTCCAATGGGAAGTGGGCTAACATTACAGAAACCTCTCATTTTTGACCAGACCAAATTGTACCCATGTGATTTTTCCTTTTGTCTCTTGGTCTGGAAGATTTTCTGCAGAGATAACTTAAGACTTTTATCTTTTTTCACTTTCTTTCAAGACATCATGCCTCTCAGGAGTATCTTTATATCTGATGCTAATTCACCTGTGCTGTTTTGTTATTACCAGGCAGCTTTAAATGCACTAAAGGAGTATTCATGCCTGCTCTGGGACCTCACTGTTGCTGTTAATGACAAAATGACTTGGTGGGTGTCAGTCCAGCTGCTCTGCAGTGACCTGTCCAAACTGCAGTTCCAGGGCAGAGTCAGCCACTAGGACATCACCAAGGCACAAGAAGGTTGCTCTGATCTCCCCTGTGTGAGGTCTGAGCCCACCCAGGAACTTGAAGCACTTGCTATCTGTGAGCTTAAATCCTTTAGGACGACAACATTCTGAGCTCCAAACCCCACTGGGCTTTGGTAAGACTGGCAAGGATCTGGGAAAGATCTGGATTTGCGTCACCACATTCTTGGTGTTGATGTCAGAAAAGCAGAGTTATAAAGGGTTATACTAAGAAAAGAAAAATAATATATATACAGGAGTTTCTGTAAATGTTTTTACTTGAAAATAGTAATGTTTTTACCAAAGAAGAAAATTATTTGTTTTAATCATGAGATGTCTGTAATATTCCCTTTTTTGGACTACTCTTTTAAGCAGGAAATAAAAACCAAGAGAAAAGTGTTAAGGTCCACTCCATATGCCCCGTGGGAAATTTGTGATGGATCTTGCTCCTTCAAGATCCACAAATATGACTTTTTTGATTTCTTATCATAATAGAGGCAGCCATTAAGGAGGAAACAGGACTTTCATACTCAGCCAATAAATATTGTTTGACAAAAGGACACACTTTAATAGTCCCTTTGTGTACTCAAGAGCCTGTATAATTAGGTAGTTTGCCAGTTTTATGAAACTCTGTTAAGAAAAATAAAATTGTGAAATACCCTCCTAGTAGTATGATTATAAATCAGTGTCCATCCCAGACATTGCATATTTCCTTGGTGTAAGTGATATTCCTAAAATTAATTTTGGTCAAGAAGGGTTATGATAAAGAAATACTTTCAAACTTGAATTAAGAGACAATTCTTAATTTATACACCTCAATGTGTCCTTCTCTGTCCAGAAATTGGTTTAAATGGGGCAGGTGAATTGATCAGTAGGGTGATCTTTACAGAATTTGGTCAAATTATTAAATTCATGTACATCTACACCCATTTAAATGTAAGAGTTGCATTACTCTTCGCTGAGCACTCAGCTGACATTCTAATTATGTCTGCAACATCTCTTTGTTACAACAATAGCAATGGAATTATTTTGTTGTAAAACAAAACAAAACAAAAAAACCCCAATTAAAATATTAGTTAAAATGTTCCATGTAGGGAAATGGGAAAAGGCAATTCATAAGAAGAAAAAACAGTAACTTTTTTAACAGGTCCAAATTTGTGTTAAGAACCAGCTAAATTCTACCTAGCTGTGAACTTTTGAAGCACCAGTTACTACTGTATTGATACCTAAGGATGGGCAGGAAGTTTCACCATTCCTAGGAAGGGGTATCCAAATGTGACCTTCAACAGCAATGAAAAAAAGGTCCTGTTTGAAGGAAGCCGGGTTTGACCTCCTCCTTCCTTACTACCCGTTATAAACATGGAGCAGCAACACCCACAGTCAGCTTTAGCCAGGTATGAGATACCATTTTCCTTACAACAGGGCTAGCTAGAGTTCACCAACTTAATCCAACACCTGCCATGCTGGGAGACTGCCTCCCAGAAACGGCTCTGGAAAATGTCACCTTGTCAAGGCTGTCTTCAAAGAGATGTGCTGTCTGCTAGAGAAAGAGGGTTTGCTTAGGGGAGATGCTAAGGAACAGATCAGTTCCCAGGCGGGACTTTGCTGAAGCAGGTCCTGAGGCAGGTGATGACCTGCAGCTCTTTGACGTCCTGGTAAAGATGGGCTGGGTGACCTTCCTGCAAAGCCAAGGCTCCTTCATCTGGGTAGTCATGCCAGCATTCAGGCTGGGCTGGAAGGCTACAGAGAGCTCTGAGTAAATTAGCTGGGCTATCCGAAGAAGTATAGTCACGTTAGCATGGTCTCCTGCTGGAGATGCACATGCAAATACTTCCAGACAGTGTGGTCCTGAGCAAACCTCCCAGTGACTCCTGTCACACATCTGGGGTAGAACAATGCATGGACCTCTATTAAACTTGTGCTGCTCCTGAGAACAGGAGAGGAAGAAATGTTGAGAAATGACAGAATGGAAGAAAAGTACTTACATTACGGTGTTGAGGGTTTTTTTTTGCCTGCTTGCTTCTCTCTAGAACCTTAAAAAAAAAAAAAGAATCATTAAAGCATTCACATTTTAAAACTTGGCCCAGATTAAGGTTACTAAAGTGAGACACGTCTCTGACTCTTCCTAGGGAAAGCAATTTAAACTTGGCGGAGCTGTCTGAGAAGTGCGTTTGTATCTGCTCAAACAGAAAGGTCGTCAGCTAACATTTTTAGAGTCTGTTCCTCTGGTTCAGCTGAGGCTAAAATGCAAGCCTGCAATCCAGCCAAGTATGCTCTAGGCTGGCACTGTAGGGACAGAGCAAGGCTTTTCTGGCTGCTAGGATAATCAACAGAGAAGAAGTAGTCTCCTAGCTGAAGTTCTGGCAACATGGATTAGGAAAAATACAACATGTCTTGAATACAGAGAAATACATCCACTGTGAGGTTTACAGGGCTGCAAGGTGGGAAGAGACAGAAATGTCAGCTGAAAGAGCACGGGAGGGACAAGTAGGAGAGTTGTTAACAACAGCTAGGGCAGTAGTGGGGCAGGAGTGAGAAGAAATGGGAAGGAAAAGGTCATGATGTGAGAGGGCAATGCCCAGGTATCAAGAGACGATGCAGACACTGTGCTGAGTGATTCACCCAGTAGCTCTGTGTCAGGAAATCTTTTGACACATTTTGCGAGGAAACAGAGACCATTGTGACTCAAAATCAGCCCATGGCAGTTTTTCCTTAGGGAAAACAAAAAAGGCTTCTAAGTACTTTGATTATTTTAATGTAAGCACAAACTCAGGATCTGACCTGGCCACTTCAAATTTTGTTCCTCTCTATGTGGATGTACTGCCATGAGTGCCATAAGATCATAGAGGGTCAGTATGCTCGCTGAGTATAATCTGACCAAGATTTAATGTTGAATAAGGATAGATTACCAATTGTCTGTCTTCCTTTGGCCATTTCTCAAGCCCACAGGAGCAATTTATGGAAAATAATGACACTTGATCTGATAAGTGCAGTTGTAAGAGCACAGATCTGTGCATCCTTGGATTTTGTGCCAGTTTTTATGTAGACACATCCTCCTGTTCTGCTCATGATCTCAACCTCTGTGAACTCTTAAAACTCTGCTCCAGTGGAACAGGGAACTTTTTGAAGTGCACAGCATAGTGTCTGATTAAGTTACTCTGGCATGTCTTTCACACTTTTGGCAGACTCCCACAGTTTAGCAATAGGAACAAAGTGATCTGTTTTCATAAATACCAAGTGATTATTTCTGAAGAAGAAAAGAGGGAGATACCTTTGGCTGGCTAAGGCTTTGGCACACTATTGCTTAGATAAAACAACAAATATTCTCATGACCTCTAAGTGCTGTTGCCCTTTAGATACTATCAAATAGTAGAGGTAATCATGAAGCACTGTGAGATCTGCACATTTGTCATCAGCACAATCCATCTAGTCAAGTTGAACTTTAATCCCCAAATGAGTCGTTCTGTTCCCTAATCCCCATGAAAGCACAAATCTGGACCAAGTTTAATTAGGGTTTCCACTGTGATAGCTGGCCTGGTGCTGAGTCCATCAGAGCCTCTCTCTGACTAAAATAGCACCATGTTCCCATTCCCAGGCAGTTCCTGGCCACATACAGTCCTCAAATTTTCTTCTCTTTCCTAGAATGGACTAGATGGACATTTATCTAGTCTGTCCTTAACAATTGCTGCTTATTGAGACTCCCAGTGTGTTCCAATGCCTCACTGTCTTTCCCTAATATCTAAGCTGCATTTTCTATACACCTGTTCAGGCCTGTTGCTTCTTACTGTGTTCCCAGTAGACAAGAGAATGCTTGACTCCTTTCTTCTTTGCAGGAGATTTTTATACAGTTGCAGTTTGTTATGATGTCTTCCACTGGTTTTCTCTTAGTTATTTTAAAGACCCCTGAGTCCTTCAGTCTTTCCTCACATCACACTTCCTAGACCACAGCTGTTTATCTTTGAGTTGCTTCCACTTTGTCTTTTATAGAGAGCTGGACAGAGCATCATTTAAGCTCCTACTAGCACCATGCAAAGGGGAAAGATTACCTCAGGTGTCTCCAACAACACATTTTAACATTTGCCTTTTTCACAAAAGCCTGACATCATTGGCTCATGCTCAGTTTGCCACCTACCACCATTCCCTCTCCTATCCAGCCCTTTTTTCAGCCTGTCTTTTACATTTGGTCTTAATTAAGTGTAGTATTTTGCCATTGTCTTTATTGAATTAAATCAACTGTTTTAAAACTATCAAACAAGTATTTCAAGACTATTCTAAACTCTGGTCTTCATTTCTAGTGTGCTCAGCATCTCTCAAAGCCGCATCAGCCACAAACATTGCAAATATTTTTTTTCCCCAGAGGCATTATATTAATGAAAAAACTCCTGAGTAGTAGAAGAAGAGTCTTTTGCAGAACCTCCCTCAAAAGATCTTTTTAGTTTGATAGTAAACAATTGTGAACTATTCCTTGATATAATTTTTCAGTTTTGCAGCCACTTAACATCCTCCAAACAAAGTGACTTAAAAGGTTGACATGTGAGACAGTAAAAAATCTAAGGTCAAGACATAGGACATTGTCTGCTCCTACCATCCCTCTCTTGTGATACATCCAATTCATGTCAATTCCTTCACTCAACAAACCTACCTCATGAAAATAGGGTTGCATATGGAAATGAGTCCTGTGCCCAGCTGTTACAGACCCACAGGACTGTGAGTCAAAGAGGCTGTGACAGGTATTGCTGCTCTGACAAGAGGCTGATCAGGCTGCACATTCTGCACTCCCCTGACTTGGCTGTGTAGTGTCTGAGGACAAACTGTGAGTTTGCAGAGGATGGTACTAATTTCAGCAGGGATCTGTACAGGGAACATATTCCCTTTGCTCTATTAGCTCCATTTCACCTTCTTTGGCTATGAAAGAGAAAAGTACTTTTTAAAAAAATCTCCATCTTTTTGATGGATATGCCAAATTTGACAAGGGATGGTGAGAAAGATATTATATCTGGTTCATCTGGCTCTTGTTTCAGTTGTCTTTGCTTAAGGGCAGTCCATCAATTCTTCCCTTTGTATAGTTCAGCTCTCATTCTGATCTCCTTTCTGCAATACAAATAAAAAAGAAAAAGTGACTGAGTGATAGCAAAAGAAAATAAAATAATAAATTAAGAATATTTCAAACCTATTTGGTTTATACCAAAATAGAAACACTTAAGAAACAAATATGCTGATATAAATGTGTACTGAGTGTAATTTGCTGATGGATTGTGACTTGCTGAGGCATCTTGATAGTGCACCAAACCCAGCAGTTCTGTTCTTGGTGTCCCTTTAGAAATTGTATAATAATTAAAGTACAGTGTTTTGGTCCTGTTTCTGCAAAACCAGTATGATGCTTTTCAATTTTTAATGCCTTTTTCCCAGAAGAATTCTCCTTTGTTGGTTCTGTCTGGATGCTGGAAGTCACTGGGAGATACCAGATTTTCTAGTGACATTTTCAAAAATAATAGAAGAAAACTAAGAGGAGTAATGAAGTAATTTCTAAACAAAATTGCAAAACACTTTTGAAACCTGGCCCCTGTTGCAGTGAATTTGGAAGGGGAAAAATTTTTGCCTTGGAGCCAAGCCTACACAATTATTTTCTACTAATTAAAACCAAATACCCATTTTATACCCATTTTAAGGTCTTATTCCTTTCCTTTTTCCAAATTTGTTTTCCAACCACTTACATTTTATTAAATATAGCACATCTAATAATACCTGTATGCAATGTGAAGAGGACTAAGCTTTATCTATAAACTGTATTTATCCTTCTTACTTTGCTAAATGCACAGCATGCTAGCAATATATATCAATCAATGAGGCATTACTGACTAGTTCTAGCTGGTCACAATGACTAGTTCAGGCATTTATAATGATGGAACTGAGTATTACATAGGTCAGATTCCTTAAATTTATCCAAGGTTAAATGCATCATGGTTTTTTTTCCTTCAATGATTGATAGTGATACAGAAGCACCATTTTTTAGCCTTTCCCATGAGATACACATGCTTTTGAAAATATTTTTTTCCTATATCCCCCTTCATTCAAAGGCAGTTGTAAGGAAGTGTGCTTTTCTGACCTGTCTCCAAGGTTTCAACCTGAAATCTGTTTTTAGCTCTGTGGCCACAAGTCAAGTGCAGTTGCTGATTCCTTTGACTGTTCTGCAAGTGCTGTCATCCATGGTGTCAGCCTTCCTGGCACAGCAAGAACCACGCTGGAGCTTTACTCATAAATGCTGGTGTTAAGCAACTGCTAATCTATTCTAAGGAGTTTATCATCTTTGAGATGTTCAGTTTGTAAAAAATGTTAGATGAGTCATGAGACATTATGAAACCCTGAAGGTATCACACTGGATTAGAGCAGAGGCCCTTCACAGTCAGCACTCTGTCTTGGCAGAAGCCAGAGCCAGATCATTCAAAACAAAATGCAGTAAATGGTGGGCAGTTGTCCTCAGCAGCTGCTACCTTCTGCCTCTCTTCACTGGAATATAATTTATCCTCTGAAATATAAGAATTACTATTCATTCCAAATCTTTGTGTTCTCTCTGTTGAAGAATCTGCCTTTGTCTGTCATTTCTGATAATCCTCCCTCTCTCAGTCCTACCCAGCTCTTTACTTCAGTGGTTTTTTCTATATTACATTTAATAGAAATCTCATTGCATTCAAACTAACTTCCCTTCAGTATCAGGACAACTGTTGGTCACAGCTATTCAGCTCTCCCAAATAAATTATTTTCCAGTATTGTGTGTTATTTCTCATCTGAAATAAGTTTATTCTTATTAATCTTCAGTACAAGTTCAGCAGTCCCCATGGTTCAGTATGGCAGTCACAAGTCTCTTCACATTTTCCCACTGATCCTACTGCATTTCTGATGTCTTTGCATTAAATCAGTGCTGCCCACACTTTCTTTTTCCCACTGCCTTGCTTCTCAAGAACTCCTTGAAACCCAGTTAAGATGCCATATGTCTCAAGATTTCCTCAGTCCTCCTCCCATATCTTGATCAGATGTGTGCCTCTACCTCTTGACCAAGAAAGATGAGTCTGCTCCTGCCACAAGTCTTCACCAGCCCTGGACCTGACACTAAGAGACAACAAAGAAAGACTGTCCCTACAATAACAGGCTTCAGGTTGGATTTATCTTGGAAGTTAACCACAAACATCCCAAGGACAGTAGATTGACCCAATTTTTTTAGATAGACTCATCAGAAATTAACCAGATATGGCAGGTTTAGTATTGTTTTATACAGCTGAATCAAAAGATTTAAAATCATATATCTATCTTTCTTATTACTTAAATTAGAGCCATAAAAATTTGTCCAAAGATCTTTGGAGGAACATGGAGTAGGGTATTTTGCATGTGGAAAAACATTCCTGACTTTGAAAAGAGAGTTCATTCCAACTTAGTTTTTGTCATCACTAGATAGATAAATCTGCATGATTAAAATAAAAAAAATTGTTCTCTTGCTCCCCTTGCTGACTCTATTCAATTATTTAAGCTGTGTTAAGATGAGCTTACAAACTGGCCACAGTCCAGGAACTGATTACAGCTACCTGTAGATAGCATGATGAAGGAGGGTTAAAATGCCTAATTTCACTTTTGGAAGTATTTTTGAGTATTTTCTTTTACTTTCCCTTCAAACTGATAGCAAATTAGCCTACTGCTTGGAACGGAAAATTTACCCATCACATTTGTTTTAACCCAGTCTGGGATAATTGAAAATTTTTAATTGGCCACAGGAAAATTAGGTGCCAGATTGTGTCCTGGTGTGGACTTGACAGTTTTCTCCTATAAATATCCAATGAGAATTATTGTAACACAACTCAAAACCAGTAAAAGTTTAAAATTACCTCAGAGTGCATTTAACCTACAAATAAACTACAGAATGGGGCTCAGAAAGTATGTGCAGACTAATCAGCAGCAGATGTCTTTGGGACATCTAATTTGGCATCCATAACTCTCCAGAATAATTAGAAGCTTTGTGTAAGGCACCACAGCCACCCCAAACAGAAGTCCATCCTGTTTGTGAACAACTTGATCCTTTGTCCAAGTGGTCAGGTATGCCAAGGGTGCCAGCAGCTCCCTAGTAATGTGTTTCCAATTACAACCTATGGTATCAATTGTTGGTGCAAAGAGAACTGGTGTGTGTAATCTCCCCAGGTCTGGACACCATTCTTGTCAATCTGTGCACAAGAAAGATTGAAAGTAATTCCATGGTTTGATGGCAGGCCAATTCTTTCATGCCTGACTGGTCTGTAGTTAGTGTAACACAAATCACAAGGTTTTTCTTATCACCTGAGATACAGGTATTTGTACAAATAAGAAAATGAAAACAGCCCCATAAGGAAGGAGGTGCAGTAGAGTTTAGAGAGCTGTCCTCTACTTAGAGAGGTCTTTGTTTGAGAAGGTATCAGTAGAGTGGTGAGAACTGCAGACCTCAGCAAGGAGTTTTCAGGGAGTGAGAAAAGGGGCTGAAACACGGGCCCTCGATGGAGCAGGACCCATCATTAACTCACCTACTGCACGAGCCCTGCAGCAGCTGCACAACCCCACCTGTCAGTGTTTTCCAGGCTCAGCTCAGTGCACACATGAGCTGGGAGCTCCCTGAGGGCACCACCCTCATGGGAGGGCCTGGCTGCCCGCCCTGACCTGAGCCATCAGCCCTCCCCACCCTTTGTACCTCTGGGTGGGACAAGCAAGGAGCCAGGGTACATGGAGCCCAGGCCACGGGCAGTGGTTCTCAGGCACCCACCGTTTTTGGCACCTTGGTTCATCCTCACCAGGCAGTCAGGGCAGGCCCTGGCACCCACGGTCCAAGGAGAACCAAAATGTCGCTGCAAGGACTCAGAGCATTCCTGGTCAGGAGAAGTCCATAAGTCTCTCCTGGAAGCTGGCCAGGGTCACAGGGGATGGGCCAAGGCATTCAGACAGTGCCCCAGGATGAGTAGGGACAAGACTGGGTTATGGCCAGCACCTGCTTTCAAGGAGAAAGGCACCACATCAGCCCTGCCCACCTTGCCATCCTCCTGCTTCCTAGCCCTTTGTTTGTCCTGGTTAGACCCAGAAGGAGGCCTGGTGGCAGAGGCATGGATGGGCAGGCTCAGCAGGAGGCTGGTGGCCCACAGGCCTGGAGGGAACCAAGTGTCCTCCATTCTGGGCACCCTTGGCCCAGCTGCCCTGGGTGTGAAACACCTCGAGCTTCCAGGTGCATAAATGAGTTGTTACTGTCTGAAACACTGCAACTAGGGCCTGGAGAGGAGAAGACACAGCAGGAGCATAACCATCTGTGACTGACAATCTGTTGGAGGACTGACAATCTACTCTTAGTGGATTATGGTAACATTTGTGAAAAGATTTCCACCTTCTGTGGAAAGAACAGCAAACCTATACTTTCCCTGGGTTTAGGTGAGAGTCTCCAGAATTTTCAAGAAGCTGGACTAATACATCTAAGATGAAATTTGATGCAATGTCAAATGATTTTCTCTTCAAAACTTGGGGTTTTTTTGAAAATAAATGATGGGGAAGAAAATGAATAATGCATTATTCATTCATTTAAAAAGAAGCTGCTGGCAATGATTTAGTCAGATGCAGTGCCTTTGGCTGGTAAAGATAATAAAGGAGTAATGAATTAGTCATCAATACTGCACCGAAAGTAAAAGGTCAAATTTGTCATTGGACTAAAACCAAAAGGCCAGATTTGTTCTGTTATTCTAAAATGGTGGTCTTCAGGACCCCTTTGATTTTCACACTGCAAAATAGTTCCAGCAGAGCTGCAGACTCTTCCATGGAATATTTAAAACTAATAAATACCCCTGCTTTATGTCTGTGGCTTTTTCAAATCTCATCAGGAATAGTTTGTGCACCCTCAACTAGCCATGTAGTACAATCTCATACAGAGAATTGAATCTGGCCTCTGGTTTAACAGACCCACAGAGATTTCCTTGGAGAATTTGTTCCACAACAAAGATTCTTGGATGAAATCCTGACTTGGATTGTCCAAACTGCTACAAGGCAGGATTACAGTGATGCCAGGATTTTACTACCTCAACAACTAAACAAAGCTGGTGCCTCCTGGCTCCCCTGCCATCGTACTTTTACTTGGCATGCAGGTTCTTTCTGTCCTGTGTGCACTCCATGGCACAGAGGTTTGTGGCCATAAATCACCTTTCAAGGGCCAATAACCTCTACAGCAATAGCAGCACCAGGAAGCAGCACAGAAACAATCAGTTTTTCTGGGACCTGAGAACCTTCTGTTTGCATTCAGCTGTAAAAACTCAGAGACTCTTAAACCTGACTGGTTTTGACAAAGGATAAAGCACTGCCAGTCCTGCTTGAATCTACTGTGTAAATTCACCTCCTAAATAATTTTGTGTGGTTTGCATCATTCCCTCTCCGATACAATTTGCTGTCTTCAACCCTGCATGTGAAATTTTCACACTTTTTCTCATAACTGTTCAGATCAAATTTGTCTTGTCAATATGACTTCAGCAGCAGATCAGAATGCTAAAGCTGGCTTTGCTTACTCATAACTCCAGCATCACATTCCCAAAGGGCATGATCAGTAATTACTGGTAACATTACTCCAAAGAGCATTCCTTCCCATTCTGTAATAAATATGACAAATGTGATATCACTATCTGAAGAACATTTTCCATACCTCTTACGTTTCTCTTTCTTTAAAAGTATTTAGCACTTCTGCATCACAGCTGCCTTAATTGCTGGAAATCTGTCTTGCCTTGCTTTGGAAAGCAGTGAATTAACATGCTGCTGCTTGTACTCTGCTTACTCACTTCCAGACATGGAATGATTTAATCTAGATTTATAATATTGTGAGATTTTATGCCTCAGCTTGCTTTAGTTGACACTTGCAACATGGGATGTGAATTACTTATCAGCAATGCTTATATACTGGTATGATGAGCACCATCCAAAGACCAAGAGGGCAAAAGAAAGAAATTTAGAGTGTAGATTTTTCCACTCACAGAACTTAAGTGGCCAGGTAAGAAAACACTTACTAAAAATTAATATAACTTTTTTGTTTCACTCTCCCAGGGATGATATGGATTGCCTGAAGTGTCAAGGGGGGTACTCCCACCTGAAGCAAACATACATATAAATTAAAACTATACAAGCACCAATTATTTGCTGACACAGATGTTAATGCTACTGTGAGCACAGCTGTTGTCTAAGAAAGCCCTAGGTGCTGTAGCTGCATGGAAATCTTGGTGTTTAGCATTTTAAACTTATGGATGTAGCTCTTCTTATTTTAAACAAAAGTTTGAAAGCATGGAGGGGAGGCAGGGACTGGAGGTAAAGCAGCTCCCCAGGCAGGGAAAAACAGTGCTCTGCCCCTACACTGAAGTGTCCAAGCAGAGCAGGACAGAGCTGTTGTGTGTTAGAGGTGCATGGGGGTCTCTTTCTGAGGGAAGTGGGAGAGGCTGAGACAGGAGATTACATCTTGGGCTGTATACTGCAGGGGTGAGAGAGCCAGAGGGTCTCAACACTGCCTTCAAGCCCATCTGCCACCATGAGTTAAAGCCCTCAGGGATCAGGAATGTCTTCTCCATAACAAAGCTCCTCCCGATGCTGCTCGATGCTCGTGGCATAGTAATCGTTGTTTGGAGAATCAGTATTGCAGTGGGTGCTGCCCTTCACAAACATCAGTGATGTCTGAACATCATGTCCCTGTGTCCCTCCGCAGCAACCAATCTTCCCTTGGCCCACTGGAGCATTAAATCAAGTCTGGAAATGAAAATGCAGTTTGTGGGCACGAATTCCTCATTTTCACCAACAAGCATAGAGAAAGATACAGAGACATTCTGAAAGCACCAGTGAATCTGGATGAGCTTTCTAACTTCCCACCTTGGGTGCAGTCCTGCAGGACCAGAAAAAGATGTGTATCTGTAGGATTTCATGTTCCAAATAAATTACTGATCTTATATTGTTGCAGTTATTTTCAAATTTTTTGTCTTTATTGACCTATTTTCTACTTTGTGCTTTGTTCAAGTTTTTTCCCTACAGCAGAGAAATTGCAAATACAATGTTATCGTGAGCAATGTGCTGACTTTTTTTTCTTATCTACCTTAGGACATTTATTTACCCTTTCTTCACTAGAGGCAGACCTTTCCCACTGCAATTGCTTTTCTTTGGCATGTTATTCTGTATCTATAATGGCTTCCTCCAGGGGTACTACCTGATTTACTGCGCTGAATACCCAAACGATTGGTGCACCGACATCCGATTTACATCAGGTAATTACAGCTGCAGGACTCCCAAGATCTAATCTCCAAGCAATTTGCAAGCATTTTGAATTATGTCCTAATCTTCAGTGAACATGTGAGTCAAACCTGTAGTGATGGAAATCAGCATAAGACCTGCTTGCTGGCCCAGATAAAACAAATGTGCAGTAACTTTTTTTTTCCTGTTAGGCAGCCACCTTTGAAGGTATATCATGTTGTGTGTTGGCCTCAAATCATGAGCCTTGTTTTATTGACAGCACTCCAGAGCCTCCTGCTGCTGTGGGCCACGGAGATGCAATCTCAGGCCCCAGGTGCAGGGGGCTGTGCCCTTGCTCAGCCAGAAGCGTGCACCCAGCAGTGGCTGTGTGCGAGCACAAGCTGGGGCTTTCTCTTCCCTGCCAGGCAGCTTTGCACTCCATGCAGCTAGTCTGAGTGAGAGAGAAAAGCAGGGCAAAACCCCAGCATGAATGAGGCTTTGGGGACAAAGAGCTCTTTTTTCTCATGTAAAGGCACAGGGGAAGATTAGAGATCACGCACAGTCTGCTTGTATGCTAATACGATTCCTTTCTATTCTGTAACTTAATAGCCTAGCTGAATTTCACCCTGTAAAATCCCCCAGAGAATAACTGAACAAGAGCAGTTAGATGGCATTACAGATTTGGTACTGCACAGAGAGTGGTTTTAAATGTAAACATAGAAATGAGGATTAACATGGATGTCTGAGGAAACATTTCGGATACAATAAGTACAAACTAACCAAGGTACTTTCTATGCCCTGTTTCAGATGATGGATGCAAGTCTGGTCCTTTCAGACAGCATCACATACTAAAAATTCTGGAAATTGTTTTGTAAGACCTATCATATCCAACAAAGAAAACACCATATAACTTCATTTTCATGATAAATAGTATATATATATTTAATGTTTAAAAAAAAGAAAAAGAAAAAAGAAAATCAGTATTAGCAGTACTTGAAATATTAAGGAAAAAACAAACAGTATATTCTTCCTCCACAGCTCTTACCAATTTTCTGTTGCTACTGGAAGTGTTGAGGTTTTATCAGCATTTAGTCTTTTATCTATACATTGTAGTGCACACACTACTTCTTTTCTTGCTTTCCCATCATTGTCAGAGATGGTTTTCTCAGTGTCCAACATGTCACAAAATGAAGGGCATATAATCTGCAGACTTTCTCAATCAAATGCCTCTGGTTTTTCAGTTAAATGGAATCTGGTCAATGGATCACTCTGGCCAGATAATGTCAGCATCCCTCAGCAAGTACCTCCTTTCCATCCATGCCAAAAGCTCTGTCCAGGCAGCCTCACTGCCAGTGGACTGGGAGGTGCTGAAATGTAGGTTCCTTTCCCAGCTCCAGTGATGTGCTGCATAACTCTGTATCTCTGTGCTCCCCTTTCCTCAGCAGTAGAAGGAGGGTCTTGTCTCCAGCTCAGTGCTTACTTTGTGCACAGCTGTGGCTGGCTGTCATCAGCTGTGGTGGCCATGGGTACTTTGTGTCCCCCCATCAGTATTCAATAAATGGGGACTACGGTGACCTGGAAGTTCAGCGGAAAGTGCTCTGGTGTCACCAGTCACCTGTGCTTCTCCTGTTCAGTGACCTTCTTGGTAGCAATGCACCTTTTGACTTGAAAAAGAATCCACCCACCTCACATTATGACCCCTATCTGTCTGCTGCAAAGACAAACATCCCACATCCTTGAGCAGGGATATCTGGACAGAGCTGTCTTTGTAATCCATTTCTTGTTGGTTTCTTAGGCCTCCTCTTATTTCTGCTGGGAATGGGAATCAACATTCACAGTGATCTCCTGCTGCGCCAGCTGAGGAAACCCGGGGAAGTCACGTACAAGATTCCTCAAGGTACATTCTTATCCCCCCCTTCCCTGCAGGAAGTAGGGCAGCAGAATAAACAATGTTTTCTGGCTGAATTCACAGGAGAGTGACAGTAATGGCAGAGAAGCTGGTCTTGCACAGGTATTTGGTTCAGGTCTCCCCCAGGCTGCAGGTACTGCTGTGAGCTGGCTGCAGGCAGTCCAAGGAAAGCAGCAAGAGTATCTGGAAAACACAGACTTAGTGGAGAGATTTAGGAAATTGGCTGGTAATTCTGAAAAGATTGAAGTGAACACAGGAAGAGGATTTTAACTTTGCAAAAGGCAGCTGCAAAGAAGGAAATAGTCTTCTACATGCCCAGAAAGAAGTAGTAGTTGATTGCTTACCATGCAAAAGGTGGATTCAAAGTGTAAACTTTAGGGGAAAATAACAACACCAAGGATGCAATTGCTGAATTGCCTTTCCAGGAAATGTCTAGCTCTGTAAAGCAATGTGGATAGGAATCCAAGAATTTCTTGGGCTTGGTATTGACTCCTTCTGCTGCCTTGTTATGGATGGTGATATGTCTCTCCCAGAGTTTCTCACCTCCAATATTTACCAGTCTCTTGTAAATGTTGCATAAAACTGAGATCCAGATTTTGCATTCCCCACAGGCAATGAAGTTGCAAAATATTTTTAGGACATGAAAAGGATTGACTAATACTAATTCTTATACTTTAAATCTAATAATGGTCTTTCTTAAGTTATTTTCCAAATGAAAATAAATGGTTGTGAAAGTGCTGGAAACATCTGAGTCAGAATCCCTGCTGATTCTTGTATTTACACATGAACTTCAAACAAGATCCCCCTTTGGCACAACTCCACTGGCTTCAGGGAAGTGCATTTAGGTTGCTGCTATGGGCTGAATAAGAAAGGGCACATATTCTCCTGCTGACTTTATGTGAAAGAACCTTCCATGTGCAGGAGATGACTGTAAAAATTAAATATTTTGTCTGTTGCTGCAGGAGGACTGTTCACCTACGTTTCTGGAGCCAACTACTTTGGAGAAATTGTGGAATGGTTTGGTTTTGCCATTGCAACCTGGTCCCTACCAGCTTTCGCCTTTGCCTTTTTCACTCTCTGCTGCATTGGTCCACGTGCTTATCACCATCACAGGTAGCAAACTGTTCCTTGCCATATGCTGCTACTTCCCCTTGGAATGCAGTTTGCAAAATGCCAGGGAGGACCAGAGCCAGGATTTGGAATAAAACTGAAATCTGAAGCCACATACAGGAGGTGTATTGGCTTATTTGTGTAAGGCAAGCAGGCAGCTGGTGCCCCTGGCCTGACAGTCATTTATTGTGACCTGAGCTGCATCACTGCTTCCACCCTCCTAAAGCCTCTCTTTACTGAGCCCCATAATAGGAGCCTTTCCTTGCAGCCTCTGCAGTCCTTTGGAACAGATATGTTCTGAATTCCTAAAATTTCTACTTTAGTCCTGTTAGAACCTTAACAGTATTATCAGTTAATTAAATAACCAGGTGTAAATAGTTTTGGAGCTGCTCTTTTGCAGAATTACACACTGATATAACAAAGAAAGGCAGCTTAGAGCAGTTTTAAGGTTCCTCAGCTGATCTGTATTGAAACTGTGCAGTTTCCCTCCATGCATGCAGGTTCACTGTCTTGCTTATTTTCTTTCAGGTACTACCTCAAGACATTTACGGACTATCCAAAATCAAGGAAAGCCTTGATTCCTTTTGTTTTTTAATGAATGAAATATGGACTCTTTGTTTTGTTTTTATAGGAATTTTTTTCCAATTCCTAGTTTTAAGGCTAGGTCTGACTATAATTAATTGTATAGATGATATCCCAGGATTGTAGCAGACAAGAAGGTAATTTGGAATGGAAGTTCTTGTTTTAATTTGAGGGGAAATTGCAGATAGCTGTGGGCAAAAGGACTCCCCAACAAACATATTTGCTTCTCTGTGCAGCTCTATCTGTGGGAACAAGTAGGTACCTGCATTGACATCAGAGAAAAGACATTGGCTAAATATTGTTGTGGAAAAGTAAAAAGTAAGCCCATTACTTTGGAGAATCCAATTTACAGCACTTCTGCAACTGCCCCTGCTGCCCCCACGCTGTAGCGCTCGTGCCCTCGCTCTGCTGGCAGTGCCCTGGGTGTTGCCATACCTTAAACGAGACAGGGGGGTCTCATTTGCCCCAAAAAATTACTCAGCCCATTAATTTTCATCTAAAAGGCATCTAAACTCCCAGAAACACAATGTAACAGGAGGGAGCTTGTGCTGGCACAAGGCTGGGAGCAGTGTGCCATGGCACAGAGGTGAGGCACACAGAGATGGAAGCTGGCACTCACAAGCACAATGTCTGTGTTCCTTCCTTAAGCATTACTTCCCTCACTGTCAGATGATTAATCTTCAGCCATCAGGGTTTGTTTTTTAAAAGTACTTTGTTATAGCAATTGTAGATCCATTAGCATTTCTTTTCTCTTGCAAATCCAGATCTTTTTTTCAGAATAAAAATTTTTCCACTCGGTTGTTGTTCATAAAAAGATTTGAAATGGTGATGTATGATAAAAATCACAAGAAATAAAAAGCTCTGTGTTGAAGAAAATGTTCTCTGACACTGGCAGTACATTTTGTCTATGGAGAATATTTTCAGATACTCTTATTAGGAAATGATGCAGGGATATTACTGAATTTTTACAATCAGACAGAATGCCTCTTCCTAATTTCAGGATAGTTAGGAATTTTCCAAAAAATGTCATTAACCCAAATAGGAGGAGATGTCCCCTTGGATGCTGATAGTTTTGGTTACCCTTTAGAGCATAAAATCCTGCTAAGAATTATGCTGATCAGCTGGCAAGAAAAATACCAGACTGCACATATGAAACATACTACCTACTGTTGGAGTGACCTGATTGATTGTATGCAATTTCCTCCAAAACACAATAAAATTTATGTGAAACACAGAGCTGTGTTAGCCTATAATTTACTGTTTGCAGAAACAAATTTCTGTGATGTTGCTTACCAAGTTCTGCTCACAGCAGCTTCCTCCTTCTGGACAAACCCTCCCTTCTTTGCTCATGTTATAAATCTTCACTACCAGAGCGGAACAGCCAGCTGGGGCTGGCTCCCATTGTGCAGTCCCTCTACAGCCCAGAGGAGAGCCATGTGTGGGCAAAGGTAATAGAGGGAGACACTAAGATGCCAGCAAAATTGTTGTTGCATGCGATGAGAATTTCTACATTAGCACCACAAAAGTGTTTTCCTTTGGTTACCATATTTAAAGCAAGGCTGGAGGCAGTGAGGATACCAGGTTGGAGATTTGACCCCTTCCTCAGGGAGTGGATGCTGAGTATGAGCTGCAGCCACGCTCCCCAGAGCTCCTTCCCTCAGCTTATCCTCCTTGATGATCCCTCCTTGCAATTTTCCCCTCCAAAGCCTCACAAGTGGTGAGAGAGCAAACAGCCCATGAGTGCCAGTGTTCCTAGCTGCTGTCTCCTCCATCCATTTCTGAGCTGGGGAGAGCAGGGACCATGCTCTGCCTCACCCTTTTGACCAGAACAGGACTTGTGCAGACTTCTCTGTCCCTCCTACCCACTCCCCACTGTGGTATTTTTGGAGTCCCCAGGAAGAAGGAGGAATTGAGAATCTGACTCCATGTTCTTAGAAGGCTAATTTATTGTTTTATTTATATTATATTATATTATATTATATTATATTATATTATATTATATTATATTATATTATATTATATTATATTACATTATATTACATTACATTACATTATATTATATAAAAGAATACTATGCTAAAACTATACTAAAGAATAGAGAAAGGATACAGACAAAAGGTTACAAAGAATGATGATGAAAACTCATGACAGCTTCCAGAGTCCTGGCACAGCTGGATGGTGATTGGTCATTAAGTCAAAACAATTAACATGAAACCAATGAAACAACCACCTGTTGGATAAACAATCCCCCAACCACATTCCAAAGCAGCAAAACAAGAGAAGCAGATGAGATAATTATTGTTTTTATTTTTCTCTGAGGCTTCTCAACTTCCCAGGAGAAGAAATCCTGGTGAAGGGATTTTTCAGAAAATATGACAGTGACATCTCATATCCAAACACCTCATATCCTGCATTTATTTTGTCTTACTTAATATGTGCCCCAGGTAGCCTGTTATTGCCACAGTCAGTCCCAGATACCAGTGCATGGAGCTGGGAGAACTGGTGCTGGTCCAAGGAAGGAGATGCCTGCCCGCAGGCTGGAGGGCCCCACAGCCTGGCACAATGCACTTGCTGGGCACAGGGTGCCTCCAGGTGATGGACATCTTGCAGGAATATCTCCATCCTCACTGTCATGGGCCTTGGACATGTTGGTTGCAGGCAGGAAAGGAGCACATTTTCCTTCTGCCCCATCCCATGGCATGTTTGGACAACAGGAGCAAGACACATATGCTTTAAACCCCCTACAAGCAACGATTGCAGTTAATTGTCATGGAGAGGTGGCACAGGCTCTCCCCATATGGAGATCCTCCGTGGGAGTGTACCAGGGCAGCATAACTCCTGAGAAATTTCTTTCATCTTTCATTTTACTTTTATAAGGAAAAATATATCCCCATGTCTGTGGGAATAAAAATGCAGCAGACATTTCCATATCCTTCTGCTCAAGCCTCTGGAAGTTATGAACACATATGATTTCAGAGCTGACTGTAGAATATTTTGCAAAGCAACACTTCCCTGACTTTCTTTGCAATGTCCTTTTGTTCTGCCAAAACCCAACAGATGTGTCCTCTGCTGGTGAGCATTTTAAAGAATAGCTCGTTCCTTTCCCCCCCTTTTTCCAATACTGTTTTTCTGTTTGGTTTCCTTCCATCATTCACATCATAGCCTTCATTAATCTTCAAGGAACATTTATGTTTGGGTGCTGTTCACCAGGAAAGAGCCTCTCTCAAAACAGCCCTTAGTGCTGCTGCTCTGACAGAAAGAGTTCTCTTACAGAAAGCTAATACCCAGCCTTCATCCCTGCCATCAGTCTGCTGGGAAAATTAATCCTTTCTTCCCAGAACTCTTGTTAATTTAATTATTTTTGTACTGTTCAAGTGGTTTTCTTCAAAAGTTGACTTCCTGCAAACATGTACTATACTGCTGTGGAAATACACAAGTGGTTTAGTCATGCATCTGACAGTTTCTGCTGCACGACATGTTTTCTGCACCTAAGAGATCAGCCAGACCACTTATGAACTCCAGAATTTAGATATCTAATCTCTTCTGACAACCAAACCCAGAATTAAATGCTGTTCACTGGGAGGCAAAGTGGAGAACAATGGCACTTGCCAGCCCTCATTCCCATCTCAGTGTGCCACACACCCTTCAGCTTTTGCCTGGCTTTAATCCATGCTTTAGACAAGAGGTCACTCAAGACAACAGAATTTGCTTCCAGGCAATGTAGGGCACTCAATTGTTGTTTTGAAGTACACATTTTGTTGCAGTTGTTGTTTTGGAGAACATGTTTTATGTAATATATTTACATAGAAGGCAAAGACCCCCAGTTTTGGCCCCTGAGTGACTTTCTTTCAGACAAGCACTCATTTGAGAGCTGCACTCCTGCTCCCATTGCTCTCCTGGAATAGAGCCTCTTATGCTTGGACAGAAGCTCTGAACAAATGTGCAGAAATATCAAACCATGGTGCATCCTGTTATCACAACTACTGAGGAACTCTCCCTAGGTAGGCAGAATGCTCTGATAGCTTAGGGTCAAGAATATCAGCTTTGTACTGTTGTCTGTGTCACTGATTGACTGACAAATTGCACCCAGTGACTCACCACTTCTGGGGCCTTTCCCTTTCCCTTTCCCTTTCCCTTTCCCTTTCCCTTTCCCTTTCCCTTTCCCTTTCCCTTTCCCTTTCCCTTTCCCTTTCCCTTTCTCTTTCCCTTTCCCTTTCCCTTTCCCTCTCCCTTATGAACCCACTGAACACTATGATCAGCAGAGGGTTTGTCTGCGTGTATTTGATTTACTTGTCCAATTAACAAACTCCTTTTTAATGCAGATCACCACAGAGTCTCCTTTAAGTCCAAGCATAGTTCTGGAAGCCTCATGTCCTCTCATCAGCCACCTCTGGGCTCTCCTGAAGCAGTCTAGTTTCTCAGAGCAGGCATTGCTAGAGCTGTCTCCTGTCAGACTCAGCGCTGTCCCTGTGTGAGTAACGTGATCCAGGAAACACAAACATCCAATACCACTCCAGAGCCAGAGCCTGCCAGCTCCTCACGAGTAGCACCATGCTCTGTGAGTGAAGCACTGACAGCCTCTGACTGCTTGAGAACATGCCATTATTCACCTCAAAAAGAGGTAGCAAGTTCGATCTCTGCAGGAGCAGAGTTGGGGGCAGACATCAAGAATAACAAGGTCTAATAGCAACACCTGGAAATGTAAAGTATGATAGGTGGATCTGGTTCTGGTCTATGTTATCACAGGTTACCACTGCCTTTCCAACAAACCTACCTTCAGTGCCCTGAGTCTAAAAGGTTAAAGAAAAAGACACAATTTTCAGAAGTTCATTATCACAGAATCACAGAATTACAGAATGGTTTGGGTTGGAAGAGACCTTAAAAATCATACCGTTCCAACTCCCAGCCATGGGCAGGGACACCTTCTGCTGGACCAGGTTGTTCCTGGTCTAACTTAATATGCAAAGTTAGTTCCTTTGCATATTAAGAGAGGGGACTGATCTTAACTGATTCAGTATTTGGAATAATCCCACCAGCATGCTTTTTCAGGTAGGTGTTGAGGTCTTCCTCTCCAGCAGAGTTAGTGGAGACATTAGCTCCTCCAGGCAGTAATTTACAACACCCAGGTTGGAAGGCTACAATCCCAAATAGGAGATAAGGATGCTAGAAGTACATCCCAGTAAGCCCACATCCATTCATTTAATGGCATGTGCATGTGTCATATTATCAGGTAGGAAACAGCTGTGTCTGGGTCCTCTGACCAGCAGTGTTATTCCCAGAACTTGAGTTATCCTGTTTGAACACCTCAGCTCCAGCATCGCAGGCATCTGACAGGTTGCATTCCAGTTCACTTGCCTACTTTTGCCATGTGAGATTACATATAATATTGTCTTGGCCACTCTTCCCTACCACACCAAATACACTGTGTCTGTTCAGGCTGAATATCCCCCTGCCCTGAAGTGCTGCTGCCATGAGGAAAGGCCCTTCACTGTGGGTATGTTGCATTTTTATGCTATGTGGTAAAAGAGGAGGTGGCTGTTGAGGGGTTCATTTCAATGAGTTCACAGCAGTCTTGCCTGGGCCTGAAATCTGTGTGGGGTGAGTTTGTTCTGCCTGAGTGGTGAGAGGGGAAACAGCTCCATGAGCCCCCTGTGCCCTCATTCTGTGCCCACCGGACCTTGGGAGCTGGCCATGGGCTCCCTGTGTCCAGAGGGCACTGGGTATCACACCTGTGAAGGGGAATTCAGCTTTCTGAAAACCTTGGGAGAGTTCTCCTCAGCATCCCCATCCTCATTTTTCTCATCATCAGTCCTCCCTAACAGGGGGCTGCCACACCTGGGAATGTTACAGCAGAGCAAAGCCCTCCTCACCCAGCACAGTCAGGCACATATGTGCAGCCCTGAGTGAATCTGTTTTCTGTCATGGAAACTCCTCAACTCCTCCATCTCCCCGGCAAGAGAGCAGCTCACAGATGATTTGAAAATCACTCTCTGCCAAAATAGGATCTCTGCCATTTGACCAGAAAATCTGTGTTTCAGATCTCTGCAGGAACAGAAACCCTGTCCTTTCACCAATTAGAAACTTGGAAGGTATTCAAGTAGAGGACACCAAGAAAATTATGTTCACAGTGGATGTTCTAGAGATGGGGAAAGCTGGCTCTGTCAGGCCTACAGGCAATTTTAAAATACCAGCAAATATCACTCTTGGGATAAAAAGCTGGAATTAAAATGCATTTACATCAATGGAGTCCCCTGATCTAAACAATCTCTTTCCTCTGCTGGTAATTTATAACTGGTAGTAAATAGGAAAATGTGGATTTCAGCACTGAATGTATTCATCCTGCCTTCTGCACAGTGGGGTGAACATTACCCTTGCACATCCTGGCAGGCTTGTTCACTGACAAATATTTCTGGGGATGGGAACTGAGCAATGCCAGGCAGTCCTCTTACATGTGATACAACTTTGGCTTCACAGGCAGCAAGCCAGAGCCTGAGCCCAAAGGGTTACAAGCATATCTGCAGATAAAGTCATAAACAGAAAAATGGGGACTCGCAAAGCTGAGCTGGACACCCTAAAGCTGTGCTGATAACACTGGGCTGAACTCAGGCTTGGCAACCAGCACTTTGAAGCATGTCAAACAGTGAAAATCTCCCTGACTTCAGCAAGGATCTGGTTTCACATGTGTTTTCTCTGCTCAGATGTACCAATGGCCTGTAGCCAGTGATTTTCAGCTCTGTTTCTACCCAGCATGTCTTAACCCTGGCAATTCAGGCAAGAATTTTTCATAAAACAATATTGCTGTTTCCCCTCATTTCTGCCAAGATGCTTTTTCACAGGCATTTCAGAATTTCTTCTCTCCCTAGGTCTTGGGCTCTTAAACATTTCCTACAAGGAGGAGTAGGAGAGACTGTGTACCTCTGCCTTCCCCTTCTTTTTCAGTCTGGTTTAGCCACCAGCTCAAGTAGAGACTGCCATTCCTGCAGCCCAGCTGAGAGCATGTGTCCTTGTGGCAGGACAGAGGCCAACCCAAACAGCTCTCCCTCAGTGTCCCATGATGGCAAAACCTTGCACCATTTAATTAACTTATTGTCTGCTTTGGGTTTTTTTGGGTTTTTCTTCATGTGCCATGAAGAACCTCCTTGAAGAGTTTCCTCTCCTTCAGTCTCCTCCAAGGTTTCAGAAGTCTTCTGAGTTGTGTGGCATTCTGTTTGGGTCTGTGTCAGCAAGTTCAGACTCCACCTGGAACTGGCAGTCCCCGAGCCATGTCTTGGCTCTGTACGGTTTATGCCCTTCCATCTCTTACTCTTCCTCTCATCCATCTCCTAGGCTTTTCCTCCTCTCTTTTTAAAATGGATCTAAGCATTTGAGGCTCTGGGCTCTATCTGATGCTGCAGTTGGCATTTTGTCCCCCTGGGAGATGCAAACCTGTACCCTACGTACTTTCACTATGGACCTACCCAGCATGAAGCCTGAACTCTCAGGCGGCAAAGAGAAGCCAGTAGAGAAATAAAATGGAGTTTTCTGCCCTAAAAGCAAATGAAGTTGGAAGAGACTAGAAGAGTGCTGAATTTCCACCCTTCAGCAGGTCATGGAGGAGGTGAACACAAAGAAAAGGTCATGTCTGGGACCAGAGCAGGGAGTCCATGGCAGGACTTGCTTAGGAGGTCAGCCCAGGTCAGATGAGGAGCTCCATAGAAGGTTCAGTAACAGTAAGAAATGGGAAAGCTGTTGGCTGGGAAGGTCACTGGGAACTTAGGGAGTAGAGTTCAGGATGGTGTAAAGGCATCAGTGGGGCCAATGCTCTCTGCCCCGACAAGTCATTCACAGTCTTAGCACTACAGGCTAAGGATGAAGGAGCATCTCTAACATCAGCTCTGATGAGTATCAGTGGACTGGTCTGCATGTTCAAGGTGCCATCTTTGCTCTGAGCATGGTATCATGTTAGTGGTTGGTGCTGGGCCGTGAGCCCCCTGGGACTCTTTGTTTACCAGGGCTCTGTTAGACCCAGTCTATCTCTGACTTATCCAGACTAGATGAATGGGTCCTGGCTAGAAAGGCTACTAATAAATTCACTAATTGGGCTTCCTTTATCAGAAAGGTGGATTCTGATGCTGGCTCAAATGTACCCATTTGGACAATGTTGTCTGGATGATGTCTAGATGTTCTGGTAATCCAGACATCACCTGATTATATCCAAATAATTGTTTCCATTAATTTGAAACCACTCTTCAGTGAAACTGACCCACAATTTCTGGTTGAGCCCTCACTTTGCAGAGCAGCTGGTGTAATAGCACCATCCCCTCAGTTTTTCTTGATCTCATTTGTAGTCTACTGACACTGTGCTGCTTTTGCTGGTTAGAGGACATGATGAGCTCTTGCCAGCCTCAGCCATCCCTGCTCCCCTGGTTGAAGCAGTGACTGGGAACTGAGTGAACTGGAATTTGAGTAAATGAAAGCAAATGGCTTGATTATGCCAGATGTCCTGGGCAATTAGAGTGTTACAGAGAGAAAAGGATCTTAAACGCAGCAGTGGGTCTGCCTGGGCATCCCCCAGGAGGTCAGGGAGTGCGTGATGGCTTCTGATGAGAACACCATGCTTCCTTCACCTAACACACTTTTGTTGGGGCTTTGCTATTGTGCTTTAGCTGTGAGAGGAGGAACAGCCAAGGAGGGATGACTCACAGCCGTGCTGGAGACAAGGCAATGACTCAGAGGTGGAGCTGGCTTGCAGTCCAGCTGCAGCCTTACATCACACGGCAGTGGTGGGGCTGGAGGGACTCCCAGTGTGCTCTCCTTATTAATAACCCTGACAAAAGATGCCGTGACTTCTTCTTGGCATCTTTCAGCACATTCCCTGCCAAAAATTGGCCCATGCGTTCACCTGCTTCCATCTGACCCAATCTTCTCTGAACACAAGTGACCAGGCTCAGTCCTGGGATGGCAGGCAAGGCCTGTCTCTGCCTTTATGTGACAGCACTAAAGCCTACTGCAAATGCCTGGCCTGACATATCTGACAACAGCATTTACCTTGATTTATGTCTGTATCACACTGGGGACTCATCATGGTCCTGGGGTTGATTAATGCACCACAGAGCCCAGCCATGACACCTCCTCAAAGGATCTCTGTGTGACTTGGAAGGACCTCCTAGGGAGGCTTCATCCATCCTGGAGAGCTGCTCAGCTCTTGCTGAGCAAGAAGCAGCTTGTTAGCAGTGCCCTGACGGATCTGTTGTGCTCAGGGAAGCTGCTGAGAGAGGCAGGTGTGTGCTCACTCTCGTGAGGTGGAGGCCATGCTCTCCCCATCCTGCTGTCTGAGAAAGTCCTCCAGTATGAAAACACATTGCCCAGCTGCCATCAGGGGAAATGGCAGAATGGGCTAAGAAAGGCATGCAACAGAGCTCAAAGAGTAAAGCAGACTCCTTCCCCAGAAAAAAACTAAAGTACACACTCAGGATGGGACACAGATTTATTCCCCCACTTCCTTGAGTTGATGAAGGTAACAGAAGCAATGACACATGATCTCATGTGGAAATGGTGAAAACAAAGGTGCTTTGGGCCTGCTTGCCTTCAAGGAGCAAGGAGTGAAGAAGGCAGGTGCCTGGAGGAGCAGCTCATCCATAACACTGCCTGAGCTGGGCTGGGCACTGCATGTCACCTGCTCCTGATATCAGGTGCAAAACCCTCTGGTTTTTTGTCTTTTATTTCTTCTTACTGGATTTCTCAATCCTAGCAAAGTGTGTTTTGGTGATATTTTTGTCCCTTGGTCTGAGGACATGTTGACAATTTCACTTCCTACCAACTGCAATACTGCAATTGCTTAATGCAGAGTGTTGTCACGTCACTAGTTTATCAGACAGAGCATTTCAAGTTTTTAACCTCTCATTCAAATGATTTGATGAAAATGCCACAATAGTTCTCTTGCTATAGCCATAAACATCAGATACTGCGCAAGTTAGGCAAACAGCCTAAAACCTCATTTATTTCAATAAAATTACCATTGGTAATTTGTACCTTTTCATTTGAGAATGTGTTCACACATGAATGAAATTAACTGTTTTCAGATAAAATTACTTATTGCCAGCAAATTACCATGATTTTGACTTGCACTAACAGTTGCTAATAATGCAAGATGAGGAGGGAGAGGAACATGTGTCTGTACCAGCTGTTGTCTCACTCTTATCCAAAAAGCATGAAGAAGTTGCTGGCAGTAATCACAAAAAGATTTTCTTTCTTTCTTTCTTTCTCTTCAAGCACAAGTTTAACAGCTGTTGCCTCTAACAAGTGTAATGTTTGCCCTGTTGATGTTTATCCCATACAGAGTTTTGTAACAGACCAAAGAAAGATAACTCCCCAAAATGGTAACAGTTGTGCAATGAATCAAACTTGTTTCCTATGGTTGGCACTCAAATGAGAAAAAATACCCAAAAACAAACTGGCCACATGAAGATGTAATGACCCAACGCCCAGACCTGTCCTGTGTGAAGAAGGGCAGTAGTAGCAGAAATTATCACCCTGATCTCCTGGTGGGGCACAGCCTCAGATTTTCCCACAAGTCCTTTTCTGTTGTTATATCTACAACTGCACTCCTTGTCCCTCTGGGCAGCAAGCCTCCTTCTTGACAGAAACTTTGTGTTCTTGCTCCACACTGGGCCTTGTGACAAGGAAGCGGCACAGCCAGGCTGCCCTGGGCGAGGCTGCCCCCGCTCTGCTCTCTGCTGCCCATGGACACTTGCAAGTTGTGTCTGCTCCAGCAGCATAATATCTCCTTACCTGAGCTGATGAAGTAGATGAAAACACATCATTTTGGGGGTGAACACTCATTTTTCTTATAATTGTGTAGTGTCATGGCCCCAGTTTTCATAGGGGAGTCTCTGCAAAGGCACCCTAGGTCCTACAACAACCAGCAACCCATATAGTGCCTGCTCTGCAGCACAGCTCAACTTTTGCTGGGCAAACCCAGTCCCTATTAATATATATCAAAGAAAGAAAAAAATCCCCTTCTTGGTACAGACAACCCCTGGGTTCTGAATTTTTTCCTTTTTTTTTATTTATTTTTGGCAGACAAGCTGCTCACTTACTGTCATCAGCATCACCTCTGATTTCCCTCCATCAGCTGTGAGGTTTTAACACTGCACACAGCCTGCACAATTCCTTGTTTCTCTCCCTTTCATTCTGAGACCTCACCTTTGTCTCCCTATCTGTCTCACTAGTACTGTATTCTGGTACTGTCCAAAAGAGTTTCAGGCTGAGGTGAAATAACACGGGTCAACTCACTGCAAAATACCCTTAAAAGAGCTGCACTGGTATAGAGAACTTAGAATCCCCTCTTTAAAATCCAGCAGGTTAACCACAAGACAACATACACAACTCTAAGTGCATGCTCAGGGATCCAGTGCATCAATAACCAGGGTAATGTTTCTTCAGTTACAGCAGTACTTCTTTTTCTGGCAGACCTCATGGGCAACATGGTCAAAAGCAAATTCTAGATCTAATACTCCTTCACAGGCTTTTGACTAATAAATCAAAAAGTTAAGAGCAGCTAAAATCTCTAACATATGCAAGGAGCTAAAATAATTTGTGATACTTTGGGACAAACCTCATTCATTCAGAAGGGAGTGGGCTGGAGAGGAGGATACTCACTCCTGTGATTTCATTTCAGCTGAAGTGAGAGGTGCTCAGCTAGCATGCAAACTGTAGCAGCATCATTTGTCATTCAACCAGAAGTCATGATTTGGATGTGGAAATGACAAAGTAAAATCCAGTGATTTGTTCTCATGCAGAAAAGAGATTAGAATATTGAATCTGCTTCTTAAAGCTTGAAAAATCTGTGCATTTTTATTCTCCAAAGCCAGGGCTAAGTTGCAGCAATTATTTTGGTGTAAAAATATCTGATGTGCTCAAGGGCACATGTGGACTAGAAGTCAATGGTGCCATTTGGCCCTTCAGTAGGTCCTTGTCTGTTGTTAGCTTTACAAAATTCAGGGAATGTGATGTTTATCATCCAGCATGAGCAGCTGCTGCTGGAGCTGTTCCTTGGCTGGAGTGCTGGTCAGCTGGTCAGCCAGCAGTTCCTCCAAAGTATATTTAATTTTGCAGTGTAAATTTTGGAGCATATTTCTTAAGAGGCAGTATATGAATAAATACACAGATCCATCTGCTAGCCAGTTTGAAGCAGGTCTACTCAGATGCCAGGAACTGGGAGAGCTGGTCAACATTTCTGGCTCAAATTTTGATCTGTTGCATGAATTTTGGCAAGGCATTTCTCACTGCAGCTGCTTCCCTTTCAGTTTGTCAAGGTGCAAGCACTTTGTGTGACAGGAATAAATGTAGTCTTGTCTTTATATGAAGCCTAATGAGATGGGACTCTGATCTCAGCCAGTGCCCCTAGACCAAAGCTGTGGAATTTAGATTTTTTTAGTTAGGTACCTTTGGAAAAAAAAAAATACTCAGGAGCCTTTTTGTCAGCAGCAGCAGATCCAGGGGCCACAGTGAGACTGCAAGGAAATCTGAGCTCTCCTCTTACAGGATGAGTCACAAAGCAAAGCCAATCAAAAGTTGCTCTCAGTGAGATCCCCAGCCAGAGTCCTGTCACTGACTGGCATTGTAATATCAATGATAGGAAGTGAATTCAGCTAGCTGAAAACAATCAGTTTTGGATCACACAGCTGGTGAGGCCTCTGACAGACCATGTGCAAGGGCCTCTTTCCTCTGGAAACCCCTGGCAGCTTTTAAATGTCAAACCTTTTCCAATCCTATGCAATTCTAGATGTAAAGAATCCTTCATGGGAAGAAGCTGGACACCATGCAGTTTGCTGGCACCAGTGTGCCAGCCATGGTGCTGCAGCATCAGTGGTGGCACCCAGGAGGAGGAGCTGGCTATGTGGGAGGCACTGGTGGCAGGGAGGAGGCCCCTTGCCCTGTGTCCTTATTCAGCTGTTGAAATAATTTCTACATTCATCCACAGTTTGAGGCTCAGCATCAAGAAAAGATATTGTTTCTTTGTCAGCATTTTTTCAGGGAACGCCCATGGGAGTTCCTTGAAAAACTCCCATGTTTTTCCCATGGGCTGATGTTGGACACCATACAACCTGCAGCAGAAATGTTTGCTAGCAGAAGGGAGAAAATAGTAAATATACCTCCCTCATTAAAAGGAAATGTTTTCCTACAAGCATCGAGCAACACAAGTTGGCAAACATACTCATCTTAAATGCTCGTTGTAGGGCATCACCATCCATTTATTTCCTGAAAGCTGCACTGTCTTGTGTAACTAACACCATACAAGATGCTGGTGTAGTTTCTAGTGGAGGTGGGGAAACAATCCAGCTGATCCTTGCCTAGGGTGATGTGTTTCAACAGAGTTGGTGCTACACAGAAGCTGGGTTTCTCTGGAAGGAAAAAGACCTCTGCCCAGAAAGCCCCTTGGAGCCTTGGAGACCCAAGCAAAGAAGCCAAGTCCCATACAGGTCAGGTAGTACCAATTCTGGGAGCTGTCCCAGCCATGCCAGGGACATGAGCCCAACACAAACCATCCCAGGCATTCCAGGCAGGGGCTGTTAGGCAGGAGGGAAAATCAAGGGGTCTACCCTCCACAGGCTCCCTTAAAGCCTGGCTAGGCACTGCCACATGCCTGAGGCTGCCAGGCAGAGCCTCAAGCTGGTGCCACTCAGTTAATTTCCATTATGCCACTTCCAGAAAAATATTTTTTAGCTTTCAAGTGGTGGAGAAGGGGAAGCAAAAAGAACTACTTATTCACAGTAATTCTTTGTTCCAGCAGTTAATGAGCAGATTCAGCAGACTGAGTGAGTGATGTTGCCTCTAAATTGCTCAAACCAGAGGTCACAGTGGCTCTTTCAAGGGCACTGGCTTTATGTTACCTGTCTCTGTTTGCAGAGGATGGATCACCTCAATTTTTCAGTACAGGTGGGTCACAAACCCAACAAGGCTCTGATCACTTTCTGCAAGGCACCAAGCACACACTGACAAATGAGATGTCTTAGCACTTCTCAGGAGGTGATCAGCATCTGGCAAAACAAAAGGCTGCGGGGCTGAGCTATCCAGACAGCCTACACAACAATAAATTACACATTGAAGTTGCTGTGCAGGCAAATGTATTAGTCACCCACACTCAGCAGTGCTTCTTGCACAGCTGGGCACATTGACATTAAATCTTACCTGCACTGGGAAATGACTCTTTCTCTCAAACATTTTCAAGAGCCAGTCTGTTGCAGATGGTTTGAGGAAACACAGATATCCTGAGCTCTCCTGCACAAGGCCATTTCTATAATTTGCTTTCTCTGCTTATAAAGGAATGGCTGAGTACTGTGTTTTGCTTTGCAAAAATCTGTCCTTGATGGTCATTTCAACATATACGACCACATTTCTAATGAAAAAGAGCCAGTCTGAATTTTTTTTCAGGTTGCATTTTCCAGCATTTAGGGTTTTGCTACCTAAGTTTGGATTTGATCGCCTCCAAGTTTTCTAGTTAACACCTATTGGAGCTCTGACCTGAGGTCACAAATGTAGACGTTAATCACCAAAGAAAATGCCTAATACCAATAATGTCATCGTGGTCCCCAGCTCAGCTTGTATTGAATTAGGGCATTCCAAATTTGAACATGATACAAACCACCTTACACATGCAGTATTTGCACAGTGATAATGAACTGTAGTCAGCAGAGTGATTTTGGTGCAAGTGGAACTGGAGTGTTTTTATTTTAGACCTCAGAAAGCATCTGCAGGCTAGTTTGCAGCACCTCAGCATGGCAACCCATTTCCTCAGTTTAGTGCACTGTTGCCATTACACTGCATCAACTGAGTTCAAAACCTCCCTGAAACAGAAATCACAGGGAAACTGTATTTCCAAGTTAGATTTTAAGACCTTATTCTTTAGGATTAATTTGTTATTTTCCAAATGTGCAAGTGCATTATTCCTTTATTTCAATATGAAGCGCAATGGGGATTTGTCAGAGCTGGAAGAAAGGCCAGAAAAGCAATGAATAAATTATCTTTTTTATTTTGTGGGAAAAGCTTGATTTGGATTACTGATCATTGGGATTTATCTACAAAACCATAGGAATAAAAACCATTGTGCTCAAATAGTACAATTAATTTAGTCAGATTACACATGTGCTATGCAGGAAATTCTACTCCTTTGCAGTGTAAAGAAGTGTTGTTTATTTATGCCATCGGGCATACGTCTTAGGTTGGAAAACGGGTGTGTATTCTATTCCTATCTGTTAGAGGTGGGGCAGTTTTCTTTATCTCTTCCACAACCAATCCTCCCTCCAGGGAGATATCTTCTGTTGATGGGCTATTGAGTGTCACTGCATGGCTGATAAAAGTACATCATCCCATTGTGAGAGGCTCTGCCCAGGGGGAGGAGCCAAGCATTCCTACCTGGATATAATCTGAGATTTGGAACACCACAGGCAGCCTTTTCCCGCTGGATTCCCAGAGAAGTAGCTGCTTTTTCCACTGGATTCCCAGAGGAAGACCAGGCCCATCTACACCACCACGGGACCTTCAGAGGAAAACGACACCCTTCTACAGGATGACTGCTCCAACAGAACCACATCTGTCACTGCAGGAGGACAGCAGCCACCATTTAATCAGACTGCTACCAAGACACTGACCCACAGGGTGTCAGGTCGTATTCTGACTCTTTCAGTGGTTTGGTTTCTTTTTTGTACTATTGCATTTGTGTTTTTAATTTTCCTAGTAAAGAACTGGTATTTCTGTTTCCATATCTTTGCCTGAGAGCCCTTAATTTCAAAACTATAATAATTTGGAGGGAGGGGTTTTACATTTTCCATTTCAGGGGAGGCTTCTGCCTTCCTTAGCAGACATCTGTCTTTTCAAACCAAGACAGACATAAACTCCATGTTTCTCAAGACATGCAGCCCAGATGCTCTAGAACATGAAGGTCCTTCTCTGTTGGTTGGTGGGTACTCTCATTGTGTGACCTTCATGCTGCACAAGGAGGAATGTCAGTTATCACAAAGGCTAGGCAAGTGAAATACTGCTGGTGAACTGGGGAATTTCTTGTGTGGTCAGCTAACAAAACAACTGAGAAGATAGAAACTTCCTGCTTTGAATTGACTGGTGTAAGGCATAGCCACATCACCTCTGCTTACCCTCAGTTTGCTCTGATATCTTGATTATTTTAAATACATTGAAGCAACCATCTACCTTTACCTGCACAAACCTAAAAATAAACATAAAAGGAGGGATAAGCAAACACAGGCCATGGACTTCCCTATAAAGAACTGCAGTATAGTGACTCCTGTGTCTGGGGAGTTATTTTCCTTTTAATTTCATGATCAGCATGGATAATTGGAAGGTTTTGGAGCAGTCTAACAAGTACAAGTTATGGGAGAAGCTCGTTTTACGGGGATTTAATTGGCTATGCACTAAACAAGGTTTGTAACCACAGCCACTTTCCAGCTCCTGGTGAACAGAGCCATAGGTAGCTACCTAAAAGGGAAGCAACCTTTCCCTGCCACTTGTCTAGGTTCCCCCTAATGTTAGAGGGAGAACCAGGCACCCCAGAGGGTCTGACCTATCCAGGTGTCTCTCCCACAAAGGGCAAAAAAGGTCCGCTGAAGTGTGTACTCTTTCCTCCAAAAAAAGGAGAAAAGGGAGCCAAGATGGCTTCTTTAATTTATTGGCAGTGGTGCTGTAGGTGGGACAGGGTAAGGGACAGGGCTCTGCAGGGCTGTAAGCAAGGGAAATCTGACTTAGAGATCAGTCAGCACAGTTGAAGATAAACAGTCTATGGGAGCACTTAAAGTCGATACTCGCCTTTCATACAGCCCAAGTCAGATGAGACAATCCTATCATAATGACCAGCTTGTTTCTAGAAGCAATAATCTCCCTTGAAAATACACCTGCATTCCTTCTCAGCCTTGCTATTAACAGAACCATATTAATTTTGGGTTAACATGAAAGTTATTGTATTATGAAGAAATGCATTGACTTTTGGGGGTGGGGGAAAGGCTTATGTGGGCATAAGCCATACATATGTAAAATATTTGAAATCTCTTATTTCCTCACTTTTGACTGCTTTGTGCAGATTTTAATAAACAACATGATGTCCATAAATTATGAAATTAAAACCTGAATGGCATTAGCCAAGCTACTAATATTACTCAGAGGTTCCCACCTGCCTGAAGCCAGACCTTGCAGTGTTTGTCTTCTCTCTGCTGCTCATTTAGGAACAGATATATGCAAACTAATTGTTTGAACAAGGACAGGTCCTCCCAGTGTCACAGCTCACACCAAACCCACCAGCCACAGAACTTCCCCAATTGCTACACACGGCAGCAGGATGACAGAGGACCAGAACAAGAGAACTCTTCCCTGTTCCAATCTTATTTAGGGGAAGAAAAGCCATGTTTTCAGTCTGCAGGAGAAACACATCTAGGTTTCAGATTACAATGGAAAGAAACCCAACAACAACAATAAAACATAAGAAAAAACAATTCCCAAACTTAGTAATATGTAATGCTGTAATGTATAAAATTCAGCTGGAAATAGCTCTGACAATCAAGCTGTAACATTTTCTACAGGAAAAACTGAGATGTGATAATACTCAATATGCTGCTCGGGAATGCATTTTCAAGGTCTCCTAAGGGCCCTCTTTTTCTTTTTAAACTGAAATGCATACACTTCTCTCCCTCCTTGTTTTTGTGACTTCATGACACTTCTGCAACTGCAGTTTCAACCCAACCACCACTTAATATTTTCTTTCTCTGGGAAATTCTGGAGTGTCTCTCTTCATATTAAATTATTGCTGCTCTAGTGGAGAATAGAAGAGATCCCATTATATTATGTTTGGTCCATTAAGTCTCTAATTACTTTGATTTTGATATTGAAAAGCTCTAATTAATTCTTTTAATGTGTAATATTGTTAAAGCCCTACAATTGATTTAATACAATTTTAAAGGAAAAAACAGAAAATATTTATTTCTGATGAAATATATAGTAGAATTAAAGGATGAGAATACTTAGATATTACTTAAGTGTAAGAGATGTATAGAACTAACTGCTAGTATATCATAACCAGGCATTCTGAGTCCAGAAAATTAAATTAAGATCAGAATCTTAAACCTTACAAAAATCTCAGCTGAAACAATTTTATCAGCTGAAACAATTCACAGTGAAACATCTCAAAAAGCCCAAACACCTGCCTTTTGTGTCTGAGTCTTTTTAGTATTTGGCTTTAAAAACACCACATACACTGTCAAAATTGATTCCTTCTGTGTAATTACTGAAAGGCAGTATTTAATTCCTTGTTTTCAAACTTGCACCTTTGTAATTTGGATAAGTGTAACCACATTGCTAAGCATCCTGTCTCTTTAAACAATCCTGTGCTTGAAAATAATCATTACACCACTGCAGCATCTTCTTCATTGTTTCACCTTTACATCCCTGATACATGCCAACAGTATGACCTTCATTTTAACACAGAGCTTTCTTCATCTCAGTATTTGCTTACTTTTGGTGTAGCTTACTGAAAATGCCAGACCACAAGGATCAAGAAGTGCTTGTAGAGGATGCTACTGCATGATCTTCACAATGATTTGAAAAAAATATTATCAAGCATGCAACACCTTCCATTTTAACTTCTTGAGGCAGAATCACAGATACTCAAATGCAATACAAAGGCAAAGGTGGATGCCAACTGGATGCACCAAAGCAGCAGCCACAGCTCAGTGCTGGGGCAGCACAAAGCAGCAGAGTTCTCGTGGGTCTCACACCTAATCAGATATTGACTTATAAACCAGGAAGAAAGGCTGTGCTGCAGGATGCCCCCAGGGAGCCCAAACCCACCTCCAGCTGCATGTCATTCAAAAACTGCTTTTGGGGTCTTCTCCCAGCTTTCCAGAGCAGACAGTCTGACTCAGTGCTGGAGCCCTTCCTTGCACCCAGACCAGTGTTCCAGGCTTCCCAATTCCCTGGGGAGGGGAATTGCCAGGGCCAGGTACCCCCATGGGTGCATCAGGACCCAGTGTGCAGACACCCACATCTGTACAGCAGCCAAACTGGTGCCTGGGTCTGGGAGCTCCACCTCAGAGCTGCTGTGCTGCTGCAGCTGTGACTCCACTGGCTCCCAACCCAGCCATAACAATTAGAATTGGCAATCATTAACTTAGCTGAGTAACAACATAAGCTTTCTAATACAGCTTGTCCG
Organism: Ammospiza nelsoni; assembly: GCF_027579445.1. NCBI lineage: Eukaryota > Metazoa > Chordata > Aves > Passeriformes > Passerellidae > Ammospiza > Ammospiza nelsoni. Next base: position 34,510,721 of record NC_080635.1, on the reverse strand, counting down.
CCAGGTTTTCAACAATCCTAACTACCTGAAACCTGGTACACCAAGCAGCATAATTTTTCCAGCTCAGCTGAACATTTTCCATTTGCATGCACTTTGCATACATTTTCAGCTGCAGCATCTTCCCTCTTCCCTGCATCTTCCTTCCTGCTTCCTTCTCTATTTGCACAACATCTCAGTGCTTTCTTCCTGTGTTTTGACTTTGCAATCCCTGCATCTCAAGCCCACTTCCACTTATCTCACTTCCAGTCTTTGCTGGTGCCACAGAGCTCTCTTCTTTGGTTTTGCCATCCTGCTCCTTTTCTCACTGTTGGTTCCATTTTCTCTCATCCCCTTAATTGCCTCATGCTCATTTTACCTTGTTAATTGCTCACTCTTGTCTGGCTCTTTCTCATTTCATTAGACGCAACTATTAATACTCTTACTGCTTACAAGCCACCAACTCCTCCATCATTCCCCTCCCCAGCTGGACAGGAGAGACAAAATATAATGAAAGCTCGTGGGTTGAGATAAAGAGAGGGAGAGATCACTCACCAGCCATTGTCATGGGCAAAACAGATTTGTTTCAGTGAAAAGGAATTTAATTTCTTTAAAATTATATCAGAGTGAGACAATGAGAAATAAAAGCTAAATATTAAAACACCTTGCCCCTACCCCTCCCATCTTCTGGGTTCTGCTTCATTCCTGAGTTTCTCTACCTCCTCCCCTTCCTGCAGCACAGAGGGATGGGGAATGGGGGTTGCAGCCAGTTAAACATGCACTGACTCTTCTGCTCCTTCCTCCTCAAGGGCAGGACACTTCCCTATTCCCCCGCCCCAGTGTGGATTCCCTCCCAGAGGAGACAGTCCTCCACAAGCTTCTCCAATGTGAATCCTTCCCATGGGCTGCAGTGCTTCATGAACTGCTCCAGTGTGGGACTTTCCAGAAAGTCCTTCAGGAACAGGCTGCTCCAGCATGGGTCCCCTGTGGGATCACAAGTCCTGCCAGCAAACCTGCTCCAGTGTGGGTTCTTCCCTCCATGGCGTCCTCAGGTCCTGCCAGGAGCCTACTCCAGTGTGGGATTCCTACAGGGTCACAGCCTGCTTTTGGGCATCCACCTGCTCTGGCATGGACCACAGGGGACTGCAGGGGGACAGCTGCCTCATCGTGGTCTTTACCACGGGCTGCAGGGGAATCTCTTCTCCAGTGACAGAAGCATCTCCTCCCCCTCCTTCTGCATTGACCTTGGCGTCTGCAGAACTGTTCCCCTGACATATTCTCACTCCTCCCTCTGGGTAGAATTGTGCCTTTTCTTACTTTCTTAAATCTGTTACCCCATAGGAGCTACCACCATTGCTATGAACTGGCCTTAGCAGGCAGCAGGCCTGTCCTGGAGCTTCCAGGCATTGGCTCTGTCAGATACAGGGGAAGCTTCTGGCAGCTTCTCACAGAAGCCACCCTTGAGGCTCCTCCACTACCAAAACCTGGCCACACAAACCCAGTACAAACATCCACCTCTATTCTCTTTGCTTTGTAAGCTCAGTGAAAGGCTGGACTCCTCCTCATGAAACTCCTCCTCCTCATCGGGCCCCTGCCCCACATTCAGTCAGCACTGTTTTTGTGGAAGCCTCAAAATGACCTCCTCTTAGGCAGCTCCAGCTCTCCCCTCCATCTCCCATCACCTGTCAGGCGCTTGCCACAAGTCAGCTCCCCCTGAGAGGTTATTCTCTCTCATTTGAAGCTCTGCCCTCCCCTCTCCCTTCCCTCACTTGACCACCATGCCTTTTGGAGACTCCTCTTCATCCTGCTCTCCAGACTCTAGAATGGGTGGTATAAAATTGTGTTCTTGTCCTCTTTCTCATCTATCTCCATGTAATCCCTACCACAAACATAAATTCTCCTGCCAAGCAGCTTAAAAACCCAGTGCTCTATTCAGATTGAGCTCTAAAAGAGAGATCAACCCGACCAAAAGTAAAAGGGTACAGCATAGGTGTCTCTACCTACAATAGCTCCATATAGGCTCCCATTACAGCTAATCCTATAGGAGGTATCTAAAGCCAGCCAGGACAGGCACTCAGGAAAAAGCTGTTTCCTTTCCCCACCTAAAAAGGGAGTCCAGCTGAATGGATTGATGACTGCACTGTAGACATTTAAAACTGGGCAAGATGACTCATAGACCCTTTTTTCCAAACACATCCTTGCTCAGCTCCCTGATGCCTGCTCAGATAAGCCTTGCTGTCAGTTGAAGCTCAAGCTTGGCTAAACCAGCCAAGTTCATCCCACGGCCCCTCAGCTGCTGTTCAGGCCAAGGTTCACTTATGCCTCTGACAGGGGGGACAACTTTGGTCCAGACTTCTTCTCATGTCCTTATCCAGATCATACCCAAACCTTGAAAGCACTGCTCCACAAATAATTCCTGACATGACGCCCTTCTGTCTCCATGTGTGGAACTAAGGCTCTCACCCCTGCTGAATTGTCACTTTGAATTGTGCTTACTGCCAAAGCACTTGTCCTTCTCTCAATAAATGCAGCCCTATCCTGCACACAATTACTCTACATGTCTTTGCAAAGGATGTGGGTCTGGCTGGTCCTCCTATGCTGCCATGCCTATCTTTGCACTTCTCCCTTAGCTCCCTGCTCTCTGTCACATCAGATAAGAGCTCACTGTCCTCGCTTTCGAGCCCACCCCAGATCTGTCTCTGTCATGCACAGCCTCCCATATGTGACAGCCAGCCCTGCCATCACCCATCAGGTGGTGACCAGGCCCAGGCTTCCACCTATGCAAATTCTGTCTCACTGACACCCTGGGACTGTGCACAGCCTCCCCCAAGGTCAGGGGCCAGGCTGGCCTGTGCAATCCTCATGGTGGGCTCCTTCTCCGTGACCTGTGCTCTTCTATGATGCCAATTAATAGATCTGAAATGGCAACAGCAGCCACCAAATCACAAAAAATATTTGCATAATAGTATAAAGAATGGCAACTCAACATTAAGAGTGTGAAAAGTGCATATTATATGGCTCTAAGCAGATATTTACTATATGTATTATGTTGTATTAATTAGTAGTGCTGTATTAACATTTCAATGGTATGGTAAATGTAGTTTTGTAGTTAAAATGTAACTTTTGTAGTCAAAATAGAAATTATGCATGTGGGATATTTTTTTAAAGAGAGGAATGAGGTACTTGCACAGGTAGCAGCCACAGGGTACCTACATCTTTCAGAGAACAAGAATTTATTGTTCCATTATCTTCCCACCTCACTCAGCCCTGAAGATGCTGTCAGGATTAAGAGGAAGAAGTTCACACTGACCAGAATCCTTTGTTTGAATGGAATTTATGCATCATGTATGAGGTGTTTTTAAGGGTTAATCCTCTGTTAATGTGTGTCCTTTTTCGGGCTTATGCTGCCCTGAAAGAGGTACCTGGACTGTCCATAACTTTCTTTTTATTGTCTCATATTGTCCTAATCCCAATTGTTCAATTTTTTTTATATTACTATTTTTAGAACCATTTTATTACTATTAAACTTTTAAAATTCTAAAAACAAGTGATTGGCATTTTTCACAAGAGGCATAGCTGCAATTTAGGGATAATGTATGCTGGAAGAAATTAAATGCCTTTGCCACCCCTTTGATGATGCTGCCACTTAGAAGCATTACACATTTCATAGAGTCATAGAATGCTTGGGTTGGAAGGGACTTTAAAGATCATCTTGTTCCAACACCCCTGCCATGGGCAGGGATGCCTTCCACGATACTATTTCTTTATCAATACCTGAAAATATAAGTCAAAGAATGTTTTGACCACATTAAAATACATACACTGAAAGGAGTAGCATTAGACTTGTACTTTTGACTTCATATTAAAGTTTTCTCCTTTCAGTGACTAACAGTGTAACATTATTTTATATTAATTTCTTGGGGTTTTACATACAATTTCTTATTAAAATTAAGAGGAAAACTGCAGCTAAATAGCCTACCCCTTTAAATCCTTTTAAGTGGGTGACCTAATGACTGGCCTTTCAGTACCTGAAGGGAACCTACAAGAAAGATGGACAGGGACTTTTTAAAAGAGCATGACAGGAGAAGGGGGAATGGATCCAAACAAAGAGTGTAGGTTTAGATTAGATCGTAGGAAGAGATCTTATACTGGGAGGGTGATGAGGCCCTGAAACAGGTTGTCCAGAGAAGCTGTGGATGCTCCATTCCTGTAAGTGTTCAAGGCCGGGCTGAAAAGGGCTTTGAGCAACCTGGTCCAGCGGGAGGTGTCCCCGCCCGTGGCAGGGGGGCTGTAACTCGATGATCTTTAGAGTCCCTTCCAACCCAAACCATTCTGTGATTCAATGAACTCCAGGCAGACCGCGGGGGAAGGGGGAGGAGTGGGTGAGCGGCTCCTGCCATGAGATGGACACAAGCAAGCAGGGCCAGCTTCGCCTTCCCCTGCCGGCGGGGCAGGAGAGCAGAGCCGGCCCCACGGACGGGCTCCGCAGGGCGCCGGTCCTGCCGGCCCAGGAACTACAGCTCCCAGTGTGCCCCGCGATAGACAGAATCCACCGGGGAAGGGGCGGGAGCGGAAGCGGCGGCCGCACAGCACGCCGGGATCCGTAGTCCAGAGGCCGCCGTCGCCAGCGCCTGGGGCCGTGTCCCGCGCGTTTGAAAATTCCCGCGGAGGTTCGCTGCGGATCTCGCGAGAACTCGGCCCGTCCCCCCCCTCCGTCCCGCCCCCCGCGCGGCGGGTGAGCGAGCGAGGTGGGTGCGCGGGCGCGCGGGGCCGGGCCGTGCCGTGCCGTGCCGTGCCGGGCCGGGCCGGGCCGGGCCGGGCCGTTGTCGCCGCTGCGGGAGGGACATGCCACCGGCACCGGCACGTACCGGGAGCGCAGGCTCGGCTGGGCTGGGGGCAGCGGCGCGCACAGGAGGAGGCAGCGGAGGTGGCGGCAACGGCGACCCTCACCCGCCCGTCTGCCTTCGTTCCTCCCTTTCTTCCTTCCCCTCCGTACCAGCGCGTACCGGGCGCTCCCGAGCCGCATAGGCCGGCACCGGCGCTGGCGCAGCGCGGGCCCGCGGGGGCCTCGGGCGGGCCCGGCCGCCCGTCCCTTATGTAAGTGACCCCCGGGCTGCGGCGCCGTGTCCGCCACACGTGCCTCGGCCCCCGGCGGCGGGGGAGGCCCGGGCGGCGCGGCCTGGGCAGCGCACATGGGAGGCTCCGCCAGCCTGGGGGGCGTGGGAGATGCGGCGGCTGCCGCCAGGAGCTTTCCCTCCTGCCCGGGCACCCGCGCACGCCCTCTCTTCTCGCCCCTTGGGCCCTGTTCTGGGTGGGTTTTTTTTTACTTCTCTCTAATTCCGCCTCCCCCTCCCCCGCCGGGCTTCGGGGTTGTATTCCATGAGGAGGCGGGAAATGCGCTCTGTGCCTAGAGCGGCGAGTGCGGGACGGGGGGTGCGCGCAGTGGGGAGGCCACGGCTCTGGAACAATCCAGTGCGATTTGTGGTGGTCTCTGCACGAAGCAAAACATCGCGAAGCAGAGTTGCTGCTGGCTCAAACAAAAGTGCTCGGTGCCTGCCTTAATAAACTGTGAGCCCACGTCTGGAGCTTCTGCCGATGGAATGCTTGGTGTCAGCCTTTCAGGTCTAGTGATTGCTTCCTCATCGTGGCTCGGGAAATTGGAGGAGACTGAGGGACGTGTTTGTGTCGGCATGGCTGCACCCCGTCGGGGGTACCGGGCTGAGCGTGGCCGTGCCGGTGCCTTTGCAGGGCCCGTCGGTGTGGCTGGTTGTGCCAGCCTTGGCTGGCAGCTGTCCCCTGCGCTTGGGCACACAGCTCTGTGTCCTGGCGAGGACAGCTCCTCATTCACGTGCTGCCTCAGCTCTCCTTCCTGCATCGATTTGCCTGGGATTGGCTTTTTCAAGCCTGATCAAGCTTCTGTGAATTTTATGTCTTCTGCCTAGTAAGGTGTTGGACAGTTTTGGAGGAGCAGTGGTGACAGGTCTTCCTTGGTGTGACGCTGGTTTGGTGGAGAGAATAGAATCCTTCAGCTGGCAAGAGAGAGTCACCCTGTTGCATGGGTTGCAGGTGTTTCTGCAGTTGGTCTTGTCAGGTTGCTGGATGTAAAAACCTGTTGGAGAATTAAATGTTCCAAATCCATCTGGATACAGCCTTGGGCAGCCTACTCTAGGTGGTGGCTTGAGCATGGTGTTTAGAAGAAGTGACTGTGAGTGATTCTGGCAGATCTTTCTCTTTGATGTGAATCTGGAATTTGTGCTGGGCAGGGCCAGCAATGGGATGGCATACCAGTGTGGTATGCTGGAAATGTCTTCCAAAATACAGTAGTAGAACAAAGGAGCAAATACGGAGATGAGAGGTGGCAGCAAGGTCTCTCTTTTGATGTCAGTGAAGTCAACATGTCCTGTGAAATCTTGTCTTCAGCTGTGACTGACCATATTTTTAGCTTTTTCTTCTGTGAGCCCATAATGTAGTTGGCCTTTTAAACTGATTTTTGTGGAATATCATCAGTCAAAATTGTCATCTCAGAACTCTGACTTGGCTGTATGTAATTCTGCATGAACACACAATTTCTCTTTCTTTTCCCTCCTTCCCTCTCCCCCCTCCCAAGCTTTTTAATCCAGAAATTTATGACATTTCTGTCTTTGGAAATAGTTCATGGTGCTTGGAAGTTATAAGTTCCTGGGGTGAAAAAAAATGGTCATTTTGGCAACTTGCACACAGGCTGCATTGCTGTAGGATACAGCTGGGAGGTTGAACTCTGGTTTATTCCTGAAAACGGAGTAAGCATGTGACATTTTACTCTAATCTGATTTCTAACACAAGTAAGAATGGGATTGTAGTTATTGTTTCAAAGAGAGCTGAAATGCAGTTGCTGTTGGATATATCTCTTAAGGTTGAGAGGCTTTGTGCCTTTAATGTAGATCTGAGTATTTCCCCTCTGATTTGATTTCCTAGCAGTTCTTGGTTTTACTTAGCAACATGATGCAAGCAAAGCATCCTTATAGAGAGGTCAGTATATGTGGTTCATAATTTGTTATGAAGTTTCTCAACCTTGTTTCGTGCCTGATTTCTAAAACCAAAAAGAGGTGTTTAAAATGGTCATTGCCTTACTGGAGCAAAACTGAGCATGCCTGATGCTCTGGTATTTTCATTTTCTACAAAAATGGTTTAGCTCTTGGAGCTCTACTTATTTGATGGTGCTTACTGGATGGATTTTTTTTTTTAGTGTTGTGGGCAGGAGTACGCTGTGTTAACATATGAGCGTTCCATCAGGGAAGAATTCTTTTTGGGATGGTGAGGAGTTAGTTTTTTAAACTCAAATTTCCCCAGTAGAGGATGTTAGAATTTGATTTCCAGTTGAGCCCTACAAGGTTCTGTGCTCTTGGCACAGCAGGTAGGCAGTGTCTCCGGCAGGATGGCTCAGGGTGACTCAAGGAGAGCACGCAGCTGAGCAGTTTCCTTGCATGCCCTTACCTGCCCTACTGCAAGATATTTGCTCACTCTTTTCTTAAAATTATCTTGCTATTATTGTGGTGTATGGTATTAATAATCATATACTTACTACACAGACATCTCCATTCTTATTTACAAAACAAAAGAAAAAAAATTATTCGCTACAATAATTCTGGAATTTTGTGCTCTTTTCTAAAATTCCTTAGTATATGTTGTCAGAGTCAGTGCTTTGTCAGGTTGGAGAAATGGGCTGACAGGAACCTGGTGTAGTTTAACAAGGGAAAGTGCCAAGTCCTGCACTGGGGAAGAACCACCCAAGGCACCAGTGTGTGTGGGGGCCTGCCCAGCTGGAAAGCAGCTTGGCAGAAATGTCCCTGGGACACCCAGCTGGCCATGAGCCATCCCTGTGCCCTGCAGCTGAGAAGGCTGATGGTATCCTGGGCTCATGAGGAAGAACCTTTGCCAGCAGGTGAAGGGAGGTGATCCTTCCTCTAGTACTGCACTGGTGAGGCCTCAGCTGGAATGCTGGGTCAGGTCTAGGCTCAGCAGCCTCTCAAGATGAGAGATGAAGGTGCTGGAGAGAGTGCAGTGAGGGACCACAAAGATGGTTGGAGGAGATTGGAGCAGCTCTTCTCTGGGGAAAGGCTGGGAGACTGAGACTGTTCAGCCTGGAGAAGAGAAGGCTCTGGGCTTCTCATCAATGCACATAAACACCTGAAGGGGGGGTGTAAAGCAGATGGAGCCAGCAACATTACGGTGGTGCCCAGTGTCAGGAGCACGAGCACACACTGAAACATTTCAAAGATGCTATACCTCAACCAGATGTGTCTGAGTTAGTATTTGGTATTATGGGTTACTCCTAAAATATATCCACTAAATTGCAATTAAACTAAGCAAGAATGCTGGTCAGATTGTGAGGCATTTTACTCTGGCGCCCCTGGATACAGTGCAGAAGTTGTCACTTGAAACTGATGGCAAGTACCAAAAGAGAAACTCAGCAAAACTACTGCAAGTGAGTTGTCCCACTTGGAACCTGATCTGTGCTAGTAGTGAATGCTGGCAGAGTGGTCAGGCTGGCTGGCTGCAGTAGTGGCTTTGCCATCAGCAGCATTTTTGTCAAAATGTTGACTTGTGCTTAGTGCGGGACCCTGATTTACCCTTCCTGTGCTTCATGTGCTTGTTGTCCTGCTGGCAGCAGGTACAGTAGTGCAACCCAGCACTGGTGGCCTGTGTATAATACCTTGAGATGTCATGAAGAGAGCAGTACCGTTTGAACCTGACAGTTGAATTTGCCTTGTCTACCAGAGGCCTTTTCTATAAGCCAGATGACTTGCAAAACATAGATACTTAAAGTAATTTGTATTTCCATGCATATGGATTATCTCATATTTAGCCACCTGTTTAATCCTGTAAATTAGTTCAGCTCTTCAGTTTCTCCAGGAAAAAAAAAATCTGTCTTGACATACTGAAATGTGAACTCTTGTGGAGCACATGTAGGAGCATGAAACTGTCTGAAGTCTAGAAATTTTTTCTCTAATACTGCAGAGATGTGATAAGGAAAGGCAATAGGAAGGAAGGGACTAGAATAAGAAATATAAAGATTTCAGCAGAGAAAAAGAACAGTATTTTGAAGTGTTGTGTTATATTTACCTCTTAAATGTATGGAAAAGTACTTCTAATTGATCAACTGTGAAATTCAGTATTACTTGAAAGTTTTAGCAGTATGTTTTCTAGAAAAATTTGAGGATGAATTTGGTCAAGAACTTTGTATTCCTGAATGCCAAAAATAAGCATGCAAAAAGTAAACAAGATATGGCTGGTCTGTGACATCTACTAGAAGACAGCTGACAAAAATAATACTGTATTAAATCAAGGGAAAGGGCAGAGAGTTGTACCTCTTACCGAGAAGCTTTTTGAAATATGATTTTTCTGAGATCACATCTTGCTAACCTGTATGAGTAAGCCTGAACTCGGTGTGTTGTTCTCTTCCCTGTTATCTTGTTTATCCCTCTCTGTCACTTTTTGTTGGTGATCTCGTATGCATTGGAAATGCTCAAGATTCTCCTTTTGCTCTGCTGTGAGATGAAAAACTGTCCCAAGTGCCATTTCTTTTGAGCAAAAAAGAGCTACAGACGATGTCTGTGAGATTTGTCACTGCATACTGATGAAGCTTGGGTCAGTCTCAAAGATATTTATGGCTGACGTGAGTCTCTTTGCCTTTTTTTCTTTATCTCCAGTGAAGAATGCGAGACCTAACGGCTCAGGTAACGAGCAGTCTGCTGCAGTTTCCAGAGGTGACTGTTGAGGCACTTGGGGAGGATGAGATCACCCTAGACTCTGTGCTGTGTGGGAAGTTTTCTGGAGGTGAGCATTTTTGTATTTTCCTTTAAATTTGGATTTGGTGTGAAGTTGTTACTGCCTGAAGCACAGGGTCATGGCATCAGGTTGGTTCTGTTAAGTAAAATGGATCAGGTGTTCTGACAGTGCTAACAGGATATTTTAACAATTAGAAGCATTGAAAGTGCAACAGCCTGCTCCAGTCCTGTGCTATTTAAATAACAGAGCTGACCATGCCCTCCTCAGTTCTGAATGAAATGGAAGGCAGTTTTCAAGGAAGAAATAGTGTTGTTTTGGGACAAATTTCTTTTTACCAGCTCATGTGTTTCCAAGGTATTTAATAGGATGCAGACTGAGGACCCAGTGAGAGTTGCTGAGAACAGCTAAGCAGATTAGGCAGTTGACTTTCTAGGTGATCTGAAGGTAGAGCTGGATGCCTGTCTGGATGTCTGGGCTTCTGTTAAGACCAGGTAGAATCTTATCTACCTGACTGTAGTTGCAGTAGTGGAGCTCATCCTTCCTTTGAGCTTGAAGTCCCTCAGTAGAGGAGCAAGAGTTAAACTCTTTGGTGAAACACCACTTGTTAAATTCTTTCTGGGATCAGCTCATGTAAAAGTTGGAATTACACATGCAGTGCCCATTTTAAGATAATTTCCTGTCCAAATCCCTGCCCAGAGTAGTCTTGTGTCAAGCAAAATTCTTAACTGGAACTGGATTGGTTTAGATGGGCTGCATTTGAAGTATGCTTTGAGACTTGTATTCCTGTACATATTTGGGTGTTTTTTAGCAAAACCAGGCCAATTATGGTGTACAGACTGGAGCTCAGTCTATTGTAATCTTTCTCCCAAGGAGTGAATGTTCTTGAGTGCAGGACTGACAAGTAGAAATGCAAAAGCATGGGGTTATTAATTTCAAGAAGTGTTGGTCGAGGATTGCAGTGGGTGATTTAAAATGATTGTCCAGGTGTGGGTAGGTTGGCCTTTCCCTCTGTTGCATTTGAGGGAAGGGCAGTGCCCTGGCTGTTGCTGCAGTTGTGCTGCTGGCACTTGGTGAGCGCTGCTGCTGTTGCCCTGCAGGCAGAAGTGGCCTGGCGTGGCTGGCGTGTGGCCCCCAGCTGGAGGTGGTGAACTCGGTGACAGGGGAGCGGCTCTCTGCCTATCGCTTCAGCGGGGTCAGCGAGCAGCCTCCCGCCGTGCGCGTGGTGAAGGAGTTCTCCTGGCAGAAGAGGACTGGGCTCCTGGTTGGCTTGGAGGAAGCAGAGGGAAGTGTTCTCTGTCTCTACGACCTTGGGATCTCAAGAGTGGTTAAAGCAGTTGTTCTTCCAGGAAGGGTATGTATCTTTTTGGGGGAATGAAGGTTTTGTGTTTTTGGTGCTGCATAATCCTGTTTCAGGAAAAGCTCTTGTGCATCTCTTTGTATGACTTATCCTTTTTATATTGCTTTAACATATTGTCAGTTCAGATTATCCAGTCAAGAGAGCCTTGATGTAAAATCTTGGACTTGGCAGTTGCATTATCCTGTGACCTTACTGATAGTAAAAAAAACCATTGTAGAGCATATAATCATGAAATTCTCCACTTAAAAAAAAAGGCATTGAAAACCTTTATTTTTTTTCAGAGCAAAAAGGAATACTCAAATTGTCTGTAATATTCATTTTCTAAATGGCTAATTTCTGTCCCGAATACTGTCCTTAAAGTATGTCCGACTCCCAGCATTGTGCCGTTAATGACTTTGATACATTCCCATCAATCTCAGACTAGGAAGCAGGTGATGTGGGAACAGAACAGATTTTTCTGTTAACTTAGGATTGGAAAAAAGATTTTAGTGAGTTATCTGTCAGATAGTTGGCAGATTTACTTTCAGTCTGCAGTCCTTGAGTCTCTGCTTGTTGAATATTGTGTTTGTGTAGATGGGATGCAGTGGTGTAATGTCAATAATTTTTTCTGCCTTCTGTAACTCAAATTCAAATGATGCTGTGTCCCTGGGCCTCATTAATGTAATGGAAATGAGAATCAGATTAAGTTATCAGAACATCAAGATTCACTGTGTTTTTATCATCTTAGAATCTGCAGCTAATAAATACTTATTTACTACTCAGTTTTCCCTAACATTATTTGGTTTGACTTACTAGAGTACAGATCAAAGTCTTTTTAGTCATAGTGAGCATTTGTGTTAAGTTCTAAAGATACAAGTAATGTCAGTGTTCCAGTGTGTTGTTTTGCTATCTGCTCAAGTTGTAGATGGAAAAGCAGGCTGTGTGCTAGCATGAACTTAAAATAAGTAAATTATGTTTTGGTAAGTGATGTTAGTGTGTTAGGTTTTACTTCTTTATCTAAGTAAGCTGGGAAAAATCAAAGGTTAAGAGGTAAGAACTATGTTGCACATTGAATCCATAGCTGTGGAAGTGTTTTGAAATAGAAGCTAATTCCAACAATCAGTTATGTTAGAGAGTTGTTCTATACCACAAAAACTGATTCAGGAGCCAAGATGAAGCCCTGCAAGAAAGAGTTGGTTGTTGGGTGATGAGGGGTAGGAATTTTGAAATAAAGCCAAAGCTGCTCTGAAGGTTTTGCTCTTAAGCCCTGAAAGCTCAGAATTACAAGTATGTTTGGTCTGTTGCTTATGTTTTTCTTCCTATGTCTTTGGTATTGTGTTAGTTCATAGTCAGGACACAGGTATTGCTAATTGGAGTCTTAACTTTCAGGCTGTGAGTGGGAGTAAGGGTAAGCAAAAACAAGAAGATAAAATGTGCACTTGGCTGCTGTCCATATGTTTTGAATTCTTTCAGAAACTCATATTTGTATATTATGTAATGTATTGTTTGGGGGGGATTGATTTGTATGAATGTTTCTCTGATTTTCAGATTGATTATTTTTAAAGGTAAAATTGATTATTTTTAAAGGTGGTTCTTAACATTACTTTCTGCAGTTCTGTCTTTAATCTTTTAAACCTTTAATGAGCACTGTGTTTTTGGGACTATTTTCTCAACAGGTATAAGTTCTGTTTACAGCTAAGTTGTACAGTTTAATTTAGAGCAACTGCTCCAAGGTGTCAAGTTGTTAGTGTATTAATGCAGGATGTTTATTGTGACTGTGTGAATGCTTTTTAGTGTAACAATGGATGTTGAGTCGTTCAGAGAATAAATAAATCAGTTTAAAAACCCAGGCTCAGGAGCTTAGAAAGAATTTTGGCATAATGTCTTTGCATGTGTCTGTGAGTGTGTCTCTATGCCCTCTTGATGTGTGTATGAGATGCAACAGGAGACTGAAAATGTTGATGAGTGTGATTTGAATTGGATTCTGAATTAAAAACATGAAGTACATCAAATTGGTTTCTAACAGTTGCATGTTTCAGAACTGTTGCATGGTATTTTCCCAAATTTTCCTGGTTCGTATGAGGCAGAAGGGCAGCATTCAGATTCAGTGAGCTGAGAAAAGTTTTCTTTGTTCTTTCCCAGAATGACTTGGCAAAGCACTAGGAGAATAAGAAAAAGCAGTGCATATCATAGTGGAAAAATATGTCATTTCAGGAGCTTCTACATGGAAAATTGAAGTAATCAGGGAACATTTTTGGAAGCCTATGCAAAACTAGTAAAGATTCATTTGGAGCCAGTTGTACGATGAGGAAAATAACTTGAAAGGAGCTCACAAGCAACACTTCAACTTTGGCTAATTGCACAGCAAGATTTGTTCTGTGTTTCCTCTTTGGTCACCAATGCTTAGAACACACGAATCTGAGTAATCAAAATACTTTCATTAGTCCTTGGAGCAGCAGAGAGGATTAAAAATTTAATTTGAATCATGAGAAATCTGAAAGAAAACCAAGTTTACTAAATAACTAAAGATACTTCTAAGGTTGGAGTTCTTGTGTTCAAAGTGAAAGGTGGATTGTATAGTAGGTGGCCAGGCAAATGCAGTTCATAAGCAAGTGCTTGATACAGGATAGAAGAAAACCTCAGGGACCCTATAAGTTTGGATATTTTTCCCATTTCTGGGGTAAATAAGCTATATAACAAGATGGACTACCTTGTGACACTCATGTCTTTGTTTCAGACAAACCCGTGTTGCTGATGTAAAGCTGTCTGCTTTCATGGTGCTGCATTTGTAAGAGGCCAGAAGATAGCCCCTGTTCTTGTGTTGTCCTGCTCCTTGAGTGCCGGAGCCCTGGTGTGCCTGTGTCTCTGCTGGAGCAGTCAGTGTTGTCCTGGGTGTGTTGTGGGTGCTGCAGGGTCTGTTCACCTTGTGCTGAGGTCGTGGGCAGTGCTTGGCCTGTCAGGGAGCAGAGAGAGCTCCTGCCTTAGGCTGAGCAAGTTCTTGTTTGGTCTCTTGCTGTTGGTTTAGGTTGCCTTTTACAGTTTGCCTTGCCATCTGTAAGAGTGCTGGTGTGCATTTAGAATTTTTGTTGGATATTATCAGTCAAAGTGAGAGCCAGAGTAGATTTTAGTTATTCAGCATCTCCCTCCAACCCTTTCTAGGAATGTATCATCCCCATGGAAATGGTGTATCTGGTATACCCCACAGCCACTACCTTGTATCATTGCAGCTCTGATTTAGCTTACAAAATGCAGGGTAAAGAAGGCCTGGACTGTATCACAGTGCTGATTGATTGACTTTGAGTAGTGGGAGAACTAGATCTAGCTTTGCCTTTATTATTTAAGTCCTTTACACATGGTAAACCTTCTAGCATGTAATTGATTTCATGTCTCTTCTTAGATGCAATTATTTCTAAGTAGGAAATGGAAACTGGTAAGCTGTAAAGACGGAATATGCCATTGAAGTGGAGAGAGCTTTCTTTCTATTAATTTCCTTTCTGCTTGATACAGTAGGGAGCAATGATTTGGTTTTAAGTCTTATGAACCTGTATTTCCTGTCCTGTTTCTGATGTGCTGGTGCTGGCTTCCCTTCTGAGGGTTCCTCCTGGGGCTGTCACAGGCTCTGACATTAGCGTGCCGTTCCCTGCAGGTGACTGCCATCGAGCCCATCAGCAATGACGGCGGAGCCAGCGTGAGCACGCGGCACCTGCACCAGAGTCTGCGGTGGCTCTTTGGAGTGGCAGCAGTGGCCACAGATGTTGGCCATGTCCTTCTGGTTGACCTTTGTTTGGATGATTTATCTGGCAGTCAGAATGAAGTAGAAGCATCAGGTAAGCTGCAGTTTTTAAACTTGAATTTAGAAGTAAGAAAATGTGTTTCCTTTCAAAACCCAGCTTGTATCCCAGTGAAGATGCCAGCGTGCTGACTGGCTGCTGGCCTTTCTGACACTGCCCACTGCTGACTGCAGACAGCAGTTTGACATGGTGTGGTTCTGAACTGATCCAGAAATGGAGTGGCTTAATGCTCCTGCTGATGTTCAGAAGGGCCCTTGCTGCCCACATCCCTTTTTCCCTGTGATTCTTGCCAGTGGGAGGTAGGAATTTTTCCATTTGAGTCAGTGCAGCTGTGTGATAGGAAGTTGTGTCAGAGGTACCAGATTCCTTGGGAGTGTTGTCCTGTTTCCATCAATGGCTTGGGGCAGGCTTTAGGCTTGTGTTTTAAAATAAATCTGGCTTATCAAAAGTCCTTCATTTGGGTAAATGAATCCTGCAGTTTGTGTTTTTAGATTGCAGACACTGTTTTGGGTGTTGTAAGCGTGGCTTCAGGTGTTCATATCCCTTCAAGTAGCTTCCTCATGAGGTCCAATAAAGGAATTTGTCTACAATGGTTACACTTGTACCTAGTTTTGAAATAGGAGAGAGAATACCTGTCCCATTGGAGAGTCCTTCTGTTCTCTGAATTGGTGCAGAAACAGGAATAGCCAAAAAAGATGCTGCACAAATGGGCGTTCCATTTGCAGAACTAGATTATACACGTTGTATAATCACATCAGTTTAAAATGCAACTGAAGTGGCATAATGCATTCATTTCTTGCCTGCTTTTATGTGTTCAGATCTAGAAGTTGTCACTAGAATTCCTGCTGAAGTTCCACAAAGAAGAGAAGCTGTGACCAGGGAAGGGAGGCATCTCTGTTTTCAGTTGCGAAGTCCTTCAGGAACAGCAGTGTCAACCCTGTGCTACATAAGTAGAAGCAACCAGCTCGTTGTGGGATTTTCTGATGGCTACTTGTCCCTATGGAATATGAAAACTTTGAAGAGGGAGTAAGTAGTCGCTTCCACTTGGTTGCATTTGGAGGTGCAGAGGTCTCAATTTTTTGCTTCAGGAAGTCATCCAGTAGGGATGTGATAGAGCTGATTTTTATAAGTCTGTTCTGTCCAGTCATATTTTGTGGACTCAAGCAATATGTGTGTTTCCCTGAGAGATTTGGAATGATTCACAACCAGTTACTGCAATTAGGGCATCCATTGAAAGGCTTCACTGTATGAATAATGTGATTTTGGTGATCACATTCTTTAAAGTGTCCATGATGGATCTAGTTAGACATGATAATTCAACAGTTGATCTGTGCCTGAAAGCACATTGTTTCCTACATTTCAGCCTTGATGGAAATTGGTGGTCGACTCATTCCCGGACCAGGAATATGTGAATGAAAGTTTGTTTGAAAGATTTGGAGATCAGAATAAGGGATATATACATTTTAAGCAATAGTGAAATTTAGAGGTGATTTGAAATCTGCCACTTGAAATACGTGACGACATTCAGATAGGCGTTACTTAAAGAAATCTACAGTGCCTCACCAGAAACTATGTATGTGTTGTGGATGCATTATGGATGCATAAATAGACAGTGGGCACATAATTACATGCAAAAAAAAAAGATTGTGAAGATGCAATTGAAGTTCAGAAGTTGGGAAGGCAAATACTTAAGAAGTAGTGGCTTGTCAGTCATCAGTTGTTTTAAATGGAATTGTGACCATCTATACTTTGAGGATAAGTATGCAAACTGCTCTTTTTTCCCAGAAGATGCTTCTACCCTTCTACAAACAGCCAGAGCTAGCAGGCTCTCCTTTTTTCTATATTTTTCTTTTAAACATGTAGGCACCACTCCCAGCTTGAAGGAGGAAGGATTCCTGTCTATGCAGTTACTTTTCAAGAGCCTGAGAATGATCCCCGCAATTGTTGCTACTTGTGGGCTGTTCAGTCTACACAACAAAGGTGAATATAATCCTACCACAAGTCACTGCATTTTTAATATTTGTTCACATTCGGTTGTTATCTGTGTACTCATTTTGTTTCTTTAACAGTACAGGAGATGAAAAGTGTTAGGCTTACAGTGCAATTTTTCCAGGATATTACATTTGCAAAAAGGGGCTTGACTCTTTACTACCTTGTGGAAGAAGGCAAAGGAAACAGTGGCTATGGTTTTGTGCTTGCAGTCTCAAATTATTTCCCTTGTTTCTTGATGACTGCTTCAAGATTTGTGTGGTATTCCCACCATGATATTCAGTACCATTTAAAGTGGTTTAGGCTGCAGATGCAGAGCAGTAAACATCATAAGCCAGCTACTTAATCAGCACAGCTGTTCACAGACTGACAGTGTTCTTAAGTTCAACTTAAAAGCAGTTTTCATGGAGAATGCTTTATTATTGTGAGCTGTTTCTAGCAATTCAGCAATTTTTTCGTTCATGTTGCATATTAAAGCTTTCCAAAGAAAGGCATAGTTACCATTTGCCCCTGAAGCTGTTCATGTCAAAATTTCCTCCTTTCTGTTTTAATGGCTAAATGTGATCAATTATCATGTTTTGGGAGGCAGTGTTTTTCTTTTCAGCAAGGGCATGCTCTTAAGTCAGTTTCAGCCTAGATCTAATAAAATGATAATGAGAATTGTAAAGCAGCTTTGTAACCAAGTTTTCTCATTTATGCCTTTTTCAGTGAAGGTGATGTTGTGAGTTTACATCTGTTGCAGTTAGCATTTGGTGACAGGAAACGCCTGGCATCCGGACAAGTCATGTATGAGGTAAGACAGGCCAGTATGTGAGAAGATGAAAATAGTAATTTGTCTAAGTAAGGATCAGTTAAGTTGACCAGATTAATATTTACCATGAAAGATCAGTGAGACTTAAGAAAAGTCCTTTGGTGAGTCTTTTTAGGCATTCTTTTGTCCATACTTTTCAGAACAAGTCATAGAATCGTGGAATGGTTTTGGTTGGAAGACCTTAAATATCATGTATTCCAATCACCTGCCATGACTATGGATGCCACCCACTAGATAAGTTCTCTCAGGGCCCCATCCACTCTGGCCTTGAACACTTCCAGGGATGGGACATCTATAGCATCTCTGGGCAGCCTGACCTCCAGAACCTCACCACTCTCACAGTAAAAAAATTCTTCCTAACATCTAATCTAAATCTCTCCTGTTTTGCTTGAAAACCCCTTCTCCTTTGTCCTACCACTATCTGCCCTTTTCAAATGTCAAAGCCTCCCTCTTTTTTATAAACTCCATTTATGTGCTGAAAGGCTGCCCTGAGGTCTCCCAGGATGAGGTTGGACTTCTGGACTATGAGTGCATATTGCTCTCTGTCCACCAGAACCCCCACCAGAATCCTTCTTGGCAGGGCTGTTCTCAGTCACTTTTCCCAGTCTGTAGTCATGTCTGGGATTGCCCCATTCCAGGTGCAGCACCTTGCACCTGGACTTGCTGACCTTCATGTCCTGAGATTCCCATTGGCCCATCTCTCAGGCTTCTCCAGATCCTTCTGGATGACGTCCTGGCCTTCTGTTTTGTCAGCTGCACCTTTCAGCCTTATGTCATCTACAAACTTGATTAAGGTGCACTTGATCTCACTGTTTGTGTCATTGATGAAGATATTGAAGAGCACTGATCCCCACACAGGTTTCTGAGGGATACACTCAACATCAGTCCATGCCTGGAGATAGACTGTTTGCCACAACTCCCTGGCTTGGTCCTTCCAACCAGTTCCTTATCCACTGAGTAGTCCATCCTTCAGATCTGCATGTCTTCAATGTAGGGATGGTGATGTCATGAGGGATTGTAGAGAGACCTTGTAGAAGTCTGGGTAGATAACACTGGTCAGTTTTCCCTCGTCAAGTGTTTCAGTCACTCCATGGTAGAAGATGGCCACATTGGTCAGACACAGTCTGTCCATGCTGAAGCCATACAATTTTATACTTCAGTGTCATGAGTTCCACCTAGATTCATCTGCAAGGAGCCCTTACACATCTGATTCCTGAAGAGGAAATGGCTGTTACAAATGAAATTACTCTTAATTTAAACATCACATGAATGGCATGTAGGAAGAGAAGACAAGGCTTTGAATAGCTTTGTGTTACCAAACTGTAGTTTTGAGTTAGCTTGTGTCTATCTCCTTTCTTTCAATATGGTCATATATTTGTCTTTATACATTTCTGATCTCTATTTTATAATCTTGTTTTTCTTTTACACTCTGTCAGCGTATTACACTCAGTCAGTGACTTCAAATACGCATACAGAAATACCTACAATGTCTCTTCAACCTTGATTCTGAAACTCAGTAGCTGTAAAGATGACTCTTGTTTTGAGTTTTGAATGGGTTGTCTCTGAAACCTACTCTTTAAGCCAGCAAAAGTTGTACAATGGTATGATTTGGTCAGGAAAATCTCTGTAAATTTTTAGAACTAGTTGCAGATATGCTGTGGTATAGAATAGATAAAATATAGAAGGGATATCATTAGGTCTCAGATAATCTAACAGAGGCAAGAGGCATCTCTATAATGTTTTATAATGTTTAATTCTATTCAGCATTTCTATATGCACGAAATTCTGCCAAGATCTTTTTGATGGGAAAGTAATCTTAATTCACAGCAAGTCGTTCCTCCTATTTGACACTTGTCCTTGTATGTTCTCAGTAGTACAAAATGAAATTGAGGTAATCCTTGGATTGTGGTTCAAAGATATTTTTTTTAAATAGGGACTTTGAGTTTTGAATTTTTTGAATGAGTTTGAATTTTATGCTTTTTTCCTTTTGTCTGTAGGAGAGGGCCTTCCTGATTTGGAAGTGTTGCTTTTGAACAGATAAGGTTGGGTGTTGGGAGGAGGTGGTGTTTCTTTAAAATACATCATCTGTCGTGGTGATGAAGTAGAAGTACCTTCAAGTGGTTCAATACGTCTGAATATGCATGTCATATCTTCATGTGCAGTTTTTAAGTGACAAAAATATACAGTGCTCTAGAGGAACAGAACACCTTGTTTACTGGGAGGTTTTCTGTGTTTGGTTTTGGGTTTTTTTTAAGGGTTTTTGTTGCAGTTCACTCCTGCATCTTGTAGTGCTCTAAGCACTTTGGCAGGTTAATAGGAGAAAGTTTCTTCAATCTTCTCAAGCTTTGCTTTTGAATTTCAGTTTTGTTTTATCCTCTTAAAAGAAAATTTTTAGCTAAGTCTTAGCAGTGACAAGGGCAATACCTTTTACTGTGTGCTGCACTGGGGAAAAAGCAATTGTCTCTATTTCCCTCATGGCTGCTACTTTTTTCCATCTGAACAATTTAATGTTAAAATGTGAGACCTTTAATTATTTGGCAGTTATTTGTCTTGGTTGTCTTTTCTAAACAAGATGTGACAAATGTCAGTTTATACCTCAGAGATTTGAAATGTTTCATCAGTCTTTAAAAATGGATTTACTAGAAATTCCACTTGACACTCTTAAAAAAAAAGCACACAAAATGATAAAAAATGTTACTGTGTTTGTGACCTGAAAAACCTGTGATGTAGTTAAGGTAAGAGTTGGATCCCTCTGCAGACTGTACAACCAGTAGTACATTCACAGGCATGTGTAGAAAGATTATAACAGGAACCAATCTTAGAAGGCTGTTGAAGAGAGCTGAACATCTGCACCCTCTGAGGAGGAAAAACAGGTTCTTCAGCTGGCTTACAGATAAACCACTTAATAGTGTACTTTCATGCTGAGACCTGATAGCATCTACTTCCAAAAAATCCCCACAAAACAATTCTTAATCCATTCCCAAGGGATGCATCACGATAGGATCTGTGCTCACCAGTGGACACTTAAGTGTTGGAATTCATATTGTGGTCACAGATTGGTCAGTATGACATAATGGCTCTCTTCTCGTTGGTCTTCAGTGACATAAAATTCAAGAGTAGTTCCCATTTGCCAGGTCAAGCTTCAGTAAACAAGGAGCAATTAATTTACTGCTGCTCCTTGTTCACTGAGTATGTGTCATAGGAGCTTAAAACATTTGTCTGCTTACATCACTGCTGTACATCCCAGGAATCAGACCTGAGGCTATGAAACCATGCATTTTTGACTTCATATCATGGTAGAAGTCACAAATGGACCTTCTGGAACATGTGGCACTGTATTTTTATAAACGTGTCAGACTTGAGTCTCTGTTGCCTTCAAGGCTGGTTTAAATCTGCTCAAGTAAGAAAATGGAAAGATACTCTTAAATTAGACTTGCAAAGAGCTCTTTTAGATCATCTCAGCAGCTGCTGTATCTTGCAGATCAGTTCATGGTCCTGGAGCATATCCTTACCTTTGTTCTGCACAAGGCTTGAGTACAGTCTCTGTGTTCGTGTCAGTGTCTGACCAGTGAAATTCCTTTGAACACTGTCCTGTTTAACTGATCTGGAATGTCATTTCTCAATATCTTCTATGCACTGGAGTTCCTTAACTTAGATTTGCTTACCCCAGTGTGGAGAACCTAAAACAAGCTGCTTTGGTTAGAAGTTGTCTTTGGCAGGAACTATTTGGTATTACTTTCTCCTTCCCCTCTGCACTGAAAGGTGGAATGGCTCTTCATATATGAATGAAAGCAGAAATTTCTAGACATTAAAATTAATGCAGGATAGGTTTATGGAATTTTAGTGCTTTATCTTCTGGAACTGTCTTTTGGAATGGTGAATTTCTTGTTCAGGACATCATCTCTGTTAAAATTGGTTTTAGTGATTAGTTATCCTACAGTGAAGATGAGGTTCTTTGCTTAGGCTTCATGTTAGTTTTTCAAAGAGATGGTTTTGGTTTTTCTTATCTGCCTTGCATACATCTGTTACTTCCAAAATTCCTTAATAAAATATTGTGAACTGTGCATGCTTCAGAGCAAAGTTTTGCTAAGGAAATGCTAATATTTGAAAATGTGCAAAGCCTTTTCAGCCAATATCTGTTAAAATTTGACACTTAATTCTTTTGAATGTCAGATTTTTCTTATTTGCTATCAGAAATAAGTTCATTAGAAATAAATAAGTTTATTAGAAATAAACAGTACAATATGCATGTTATATTAGATATATACATTCTTTCTTAGTGGATCTCATGAAAATTAGCTTTCTTTTTTTTTTTTTTTTTTCTCCCCACACAGGGTTTGGAATACTGTGATGAAAGGTACAGTTTAGACCTCACTGGTGGAATCTTTCCCTTGAGAGGGCAGACCAGCAATACTAAATTACTCAGCTGTCAGACCATAGAGAAATTTCGCAACCATGCTGACAGAGAGGATAACGTTAATGAAGGTTTGTTCTGATGTCCCTGCTTGGTTATTCTGAACTGCATGGTTTGGAAATCTCAGCAATGAATGCTGTTCTGTACCCACAGTCTTAAAATCTTAAGTATTCATCTAGCTGATCTTGCTGGGCTTATTTAAAAAGTAAAATTGTTTGCTGAAGTTATGTGGGACTTTTTTATCCCTCTGAACTTCATATTTTAAGGGAAAAAGTAGGCTTTATTTTATGTTTGCTGGGATGCTGGAGCAGTGTATGGGGTCATCTGTATAAGTGTGGTCAGTCAGTTTGTTCTGCCAGTTGTCTGCATGGAATAGTAAGACCCTTCTGTCTCTTGCTTAGGAATGTTACCTGAATATTTTTCATCCTGCTCAAGCCTCTGGTTGCATCCATTTAGCACCTGGTCACTACTGGTGTTGCCTAGGGCTCAGTATTGGAGCCAGTTCTATTTGATATCTTTTTTTGATGATCTGGATGAACAACTTGATGAGCTAATAATTGTGTATTTGGTTTGTTTTGGAACAGATACAATTTGAAAGAGAGGCAGTATGATTAAAACCTATCACATTGACATTTGCTACTCTGTATATTGTTTTTATCATTCTTAATAAAGTCTTGTGTTTCTTGAGTGCAATAATAGAATTAAGCCAAAATAGAAAGTGATACTTTAAAACCACCAAATATCTCATATTTTCTACAGTAAGAAACAATGTCTTGTCTTTGACAGTAATCTCTCCTGACACCAGTGTATCAATCTTCAGTTGGCAAGTGAATACCTATGGTCAGGGAAAACCATCTACTTATTTGGGAGTGTTTGACATCAATCGCTGGTATCATGCCCAAATGCCAGACTCGCTGAGGTAGGTCTTAATTAAGAGGCTTCAATATCCCTACAAAAGGTTAATTTGAAAATTGCTATTGAACTTACGCACTTGTTTTCTTTAAGGCCAGAAGAATTCCTTCATGATTGCCCCTATTTTGCCCTGTGGTCACTGGATCCTGTAATAAGCATGACTTCTCCAAACCTCATTTTGGATATTCTGGTACACGAGCGTAGTCTGAGTCGGGGAGTTCCTCCTTCTTATCCACCACCTGAACAGTTCTTTAATCCAAGCACCTATAATTTTGGTAGGTATTTCACTGCTTCTCTTTTGAATAGTGGCAAGCTTTGGTGGAGGTGAAATGCCACTTGAGTGGTTCTCTTTCTTGTTCATTGTTTGTCACATGAAAACCAAACCAATAAAAGCCCCACAAACCTTCTCCAACCTGGTTACTGTGTCCTGACAAGGCACTTAGTCTTGTGAAACATATCTGACAGGCGGCTGAGTTTTGGATTTTGGAGCTTCTGTAACATGGCCTGGGAAGGGGTGATGGTCCCAAAATGAAAAGTCTTTGAGCTGAGGCCCAAAGCACAGCACTAGATAGCTCTCAAGTCTCTAGAGACAGAGAGTAACTCCTTTTTATGGGATGTGTGTAAGTGATGTGAGGAAGGAAAGTGGTGCTGGAGGTTTGTCTTTGCAGACAGCAGTATTTATAAAGCATAAACTGGTGAGAAGGTGCCAGGGTCTGCCAAATGTTCCTTGTTTCTGCAGATGTGACCTGCTTGCTCAGCTCGGGAGTTGTTCACATGACTTGCACCGGCTTCCAGAAGGAGGTGACTTTTTTACTGTATTGAAAGTGTCAAGAGATGAACCTTTGGTAACTTTTCTCTTGCAGTGCTTTGAGTGTCAGAGACCACTTGATGCTCACACTGCCCATCCACATGCTTAGCTGCAGTCATATTGTGCCAGTTTCATGCAGATGGCACTGTTGTAGGGAGGCATGAGCAGGGATTGAATGGCTGGAAAGGATGGGTGTGGTGGAAGCTGGGGAAATGTTTACTTCTTTGTATGGTGTGGAGTTGGGGTCTTGATCCCTGATGAACTTGAGCATGGAGAGAGGTAAAAGTGATTTAACTGTTGAGGAAGAAATGCATGTTTTTTCTGTCAGCCTTGGCCAAATTCTGATTTCTGAGCCACTGCACAGCTTTTGACAAACTCTTTCAAATTAAGTTCCAGCTCACTAAATATACCCATAGAAATCATCTCCTTCACCAATGAGCATAGAGTCTTTCAAAGAATGATTTGAAGTTGTATTAGTTTTAACTTCTACAAAATGTAATTTGTGTCAATGCTCAGGGAAAAGCAAGGCCTGTGTATTGACAGACAGGCTGGAAAATACTTTCTTGCCTTCAGCATTACAAGGATTTTTAAAGAAACTCAAACTGTTAGTGTCTACATAGCAATACTTACCAAAATTGGTAACCTAAAGCCTGCTGCTACTAGTGCAGCTTTCTGACAGTCCAAGTCTTCTTAGTGATTAAATGCTGTCTTAACCTGTGTGTTTTGATTGATGTTTCAGACCCTGAAGTTTTTGAAGAAATCTGGTCCTTTAATAAGTGAAGCCATCCGTGACAGCTACTCTCGGTGTCTTGTAGCTGGCTTGCTGTCTCCAAGACTGGTTGATGTCCAGCCATCCAGTCTGAGTCAGGTGGGTGTATGCTGGAAAATCCAGAGAGAAATATATGCATCTTGTCTGAAGGCTGTAGAGGCTACTAGACCATGATTTTTGATTGCACACTGCTCTGAGAAGCAGGTTTTGACATACAGTTAGCAGAAGTAATAATGTTTTTCTGACTTGTGAGCAGCCCTGAGAGGTTTGTCTTCAGTGTATGTAAATTCCATGCCTCGGTCTGCATGGGGAAGCATTCAATCAGTGCTGGGCACGTGCATCAGAAGGCAGCTCTCCCTGGGAACAGCCTTCATCCTCTTCATGCCCCCAGGGTCTCAGAGCCTTGGGTGCAGGGCAGTAGGGTTGCCCCAATGGTGCTTCCCCCTCAGATGTGCGCTATTACAAACACCAGCTTGCTGCACTAGACGTTATTTCCTTCCAAGGAAGTGCTAACCAATTATAATGGTGCTCTCTACCTGACAACTGCATCACCACTTCCTCTCATTATCCCTTCATCTGGGAATTTCCCTTCCCTGCACCCTCTCAAACTGATCTTTACCTCTGTAGCCTTTGCCTTGAGCTGTGGTAGCTTGATTTCCTCCTCTTAGACTGCCCTCTTGCTGCAGCACCTGCCTCAGCTGTATCTCTCAACACTGCTGCATTCTGTCTGTCACCACAGTGGCTTCACACCCCTCTCTCGTGCGTTTTCCATTTTCTGTGCAGCAAACTTTGTTTCTCATCTGAAGGTTTCATGAAAGAAGGAGCCTTTGTGATGAACAGCCCATCTTTCTCCAGGCAGGGTCAAAGCTGAAGGGTTCAATGGTCATCATGGAGTGGAGAGCAAGCACTAGGAAGGGGAGAGCAGTCTTCCTCCTGCCTTCATCTTCCTGTCTGTGGGATTCTTCAGCAGACTGTGGAAATGTGTCAGGAAAAATAGCACTTCTGCATAGTGTGGCAGCTAAAACAAATTTGGCAAGCAGACCCAGCCCATAGAATGCTTATTTTGCAAGCCTGGTGTAGGCTTTTACATTCTGATTAGATGTTCTGATGTCAACCCTGGTTGGGAGGTAATTTGGGAAAGCAAGAAGTTTTATGATGACCTTTGCTGAATTGTGACTATATTGTTCAGACACTGCATTAAATAGGGATTGCTTTTGAATACTAGAAAGAAAAAATTCAGAATTAGGGTCAAATAACATGGAATTTTGTTTGGTGCCCTGAGTAGTATTTGGCATGTTTCCTTGTCTGAAACCAGATTTCAGAAAAAGGGGGAAATATCCTGTATGTCTTCTAATATGTAGAAATTGCTCTTAAATGTCATGATTTTCTTTGAATACAAACTTTTAAAATTTGTTTTTAAAAAATAGACGAAAGAAAGAAAGAAAAATTTGTTGCAGGATCATTTCACCTGAAATAAATGTCTGAGCTTGAATAAGCTGCTACATTATTTCCATGTGTGTGCATGCCTGTGCATTATCCTTCTCAAGGACTGCCATGGCATTAGAATACAGTAATTGAACAGCCTGACATTCCAGACCATTAGAACTGAAATGTTTCCCATTTTTTATGGTGCTTTAACAAATTGAAACCTAATGTTTTGGCTGTCAGAGCTGCTTCCTGTCTTGCTAGTCTCAGGAGCTGCTTGGCCTCAGCTTCACTGTCTCCCTGCAAACACAGTGGTGTTTGCTCTGTCCCCTTCATGTGTTCCTGATGGCAAAGGGGTGTGCCCACAGTGCATTATGGGTCTTAGCAGGGGATGTTACTGGAAATAGTTAACTGGGACTCAGTGAATGAAGACTGAAACCCTGAGGCAAAGAAATAGAGATTGAAACTAGCCTGCATGAAGTTGAAATGTCAGAGGAAAACGTTCCTGTGTTCCTCAAACCAAGCAGCAGTCCAGCCTGTGGGTAGAATGAGGAAAGTGTCAAGAATATGGAACTAGCTGCATTTGCAGCTGATGTCTGAGTGGGTAACCAGTCAGCAGCAAACACTTCTGTCAGTGGCTCAGGTAGTGTCTGATTCAGAGCTACTACAGGGGTCACTGACAGAAACTGCAGTGTTTATCAAGGTGAGACTGAGAGGGAAAGTCTGTGAGGTTGTGATTTGCTTTTGTCTGTTCTGTGCAGGAGGAGCAGTTAGAGGCAGTGCTGTCAGCTGCTGTGCAGACAGGCTCTTTAGAACTTCTGACAGGATGCATTAAACACTGGACTTCTGAAGGTAATGCTGCTTCCACTGTTTTTATGTTTGTGTTTTGGTTAGAAATCATGGCTTCATGTCCTTTTTGTTTTCTGTTTTTAAAGAGCAGCCAAGTTCTGCTGTAAATTTACGGTTTGTTCTTGAGTGGACGTGGAACAAAGTGATCTGTACAAAAGATGAACTGGACCAAATATGTGAGTAGCGGCGTGGTGGTTTTTAAAACCTGGAGTCATTCTTTGTAAAGGATCTTCTTCAGTACTCTGCCAGTGCATGCTGCTGGTTCTTTAAGTGGTTCTTTAAGTCTCTTGTGGTTGTTGTAGTTTGGAAGTGTGCAGTTGCTGTGCTGAGTGATGATTCAATGTTTCTCCTTGACAAGGTGTTCCGCTGTTTGACGGCTCCTGCAACTTCATTGACCCGCAGACATTACAGTCCCTCCAGCACTGCCAGCTGCTGCTGAGCAACCTGAGCACAGTCCTGAACTGTTTTCTAGCAGAAGCCCGAGAGCTTACAGAGAAAGGTTGGTGAGAGCCCTGCTGGGCCTTTGGTGTGATTGTTAACTTTTGGAAGGATGCTTGGGTTGTAACTGTGGAGATAGGAGCTGCTGTTGTTTTGGATGGCAGGGAGAGAGTCAGGTTGAGCTGGGAGGAGGGGTTTAAATCTGATCAGTTGGGACTTTGATTTAAGCCACGTTGAGTTCAGGGGAGCAGCTTGTTGTGGAGTTCATGAGGCTGGGTAGGAGAAGGTACACTGGTTCAGCACTGAGCTGAGTAAGCACCTGGGCAGCAGTTGCAGCAACTGAGTGTGGTAATGCTGAGAAGTGTTCCTAATTGTTAGCTAGCAATTGATAGTTGTGTGCAAATTGCTGGGAAATACAATAGAAACTGAAATATGTAATGTATAAAGGAAGTTCCTTTTGGCTTCTGATTTTATCAATTGTTGTTGGCATCTTGAGGGAAAAAGAGCACTGTAATCTCTTTTACTAAAATAAAAATCTCTGCTACGTGGAAAACATAGTCTTCTTCCTTCCTTATCTTGCAGATAAGACTATAATTTTTCATTGTAATCTTTAGTGATTCTGTTTCTCTGTACTATTTGGTTTTTGTTTTGAGGGTGAACAGTGCTTTTTTTTTTTCCTTCAAATTCATGATTGATCCAGGGGGGCAACTACATGTAAAAAGAGATCCACCATGGTGTTTTATACTTTGTGTTTGTTCTGCTGAGGGGAGCTTTGTAAAAATGAGAGGAATATCCAAAACATCTTATGGCTTTTTTTCAGGTTTTACAGACTTGACAAATAAGCAGATGGTAACGAGCCTCATTTCTTTGTATGCACAAGTGGTGATCTGGTTCTGTCGATCCAGTCTCCTTCCTGAGGGTTTAGGTAAGCACAGAGCCTGTAGTACCAAAGCACTTGAGGTTGTGCGGTTTCTGTCTGTCTAGACCAAAGTTTTAGTTGAAAAATGTGGTCTTACTTCTTTAACTTGCTTTTTATTTATCCCCTGTAGATGATCACATGCATTTGTCCAGACCTTTCTACAATTACCCTCTGATTCAGAGCTACTATACGGGTCACCGAGAGAAACTCGAGTGCTTATCAAGGTAAGACTTAGAGGAATTTTCTAGAAAGCTGCCACTGTTAGACTGTGTGAGAGTGATTATTTTTGCAGTTAAAACCCTTTGTCTGCTCTCCTTGGCATTACATGTAACAGAGCATGAAAGCAAACCTGGAACCCAAAAGGTCATTGCAACTCTTCTCTTGGGTTTGTGCATTGGACTCCTTGATGAAAAAGTTGATTGTGAGCTAAGGACCATCTTTGCTCTGAGTCTGAAATCTGTGACATTGAAAGGCTGGAATGAGTGTTTTACTCTGTGCAAGCCCTTGGTCCCTTTTGTTGCAGAGGCAAATGGGATTCTGATTGCTTGATGATTGATGGAATGGTTTCCCAGCTGGGAGAGGAAGTGGAGAAGTTGTGGCGGAGAGATGAAGGCGGCACTGGGAAATACCCACCTGTTAGTTTACATGTGAGTGTTGTGTTCACTGCAAACCCCAGCAGCAGCAGTCCCCTAAAGCCAATGATGGTGAAAGACAGGAGCATTAAAAAACCTTTTCATCTTTCATTTCAGGCCCTGCTGGATCTCTATTTGCTAGAAAGCATTGAAGAAAGCGACAAACATGCAATTGTATCCTTTCCAGATTGTGTTATTAATTCTTCAGTGTGTGCATATAAAAGTTTTTCATACTTTTCACCTGTGTGTGGTTAGCAACTCTTTTAAATTTATGCCTCAAACACAGTGTGACTGAACACATTTATAATAGAATTAAGTCCTTGACAGAAGCATTTTTAAATTTCTTTCTAGATTGGAAGTTTACTGATTTCTTTTTAAAATGTTTTCTTGAAAAGTCTCTTCTCCTATGAGAAAACATGTTCCCTAAGTTGAATTCAAGGTAAAAACCTCGCTTAGTTCTTTGCAAATTTTAATGCAGTTAGTAATATTTTAAGACACTTCTATATGTAGCATAGGACTGCTTGTGAGTATGGTGCCCTAAAATGTACTGTTTCAGAGTAAAAGGGTTTGTAACAGTGGCTTTCCAGTTGCTGACTTTTGCCAAAATCATTTGTTTCCCAGCCTTACTAACAGTTTGGTTTTGGGTATTTTTTGTGTGAAAAGTGCAGGCACACTGGATATTCATTGGGCAAAAGCCTAATTTTTAGGCTGCTGGAACATGCAGAAATTACCTTTGTTATTTGTTGGCTAAACCAAGAGTAGAGCCTGGAGAGTAAAAGGGTTAAAAATGGTTCTGGTCCCATGCTGCCTTATTCAGACATGTTCCTAACATGGGATGTCAGAAAGGGAAGATGACACTTTTGAGTGAGGGATCCACATGCAGTTTTAAACACAGTTTCAAGCAGTCAGTGCCAAGTTGCATTGTAAGGGCACCATAATTTGTGTTGGTTGTGTGAAGACAGGAAATGGGGAGAATAAACAGCTGTAGAACTTGTTTTCTTTAATAATTAGGCATTGGATGGTGAAGTGTGTTGCCTGTCCAGCTGGTAGCTTCACTGACAGAAGCAGAAGCCTGGGTTTGTAAGAGCAGTGTATAAACACCCAGTATCTGCCTCTTTGATTGCCTTACAGAAATCCACAAGTGTTTCTTTCTGGAAGTATATTCAGAATACAGTTTTGAGATTAGGACCTGCCTATTGATATAAAGGTTTTTAATAGCTTAAAATGGCAAGATCAATACATTAGGATTTGCTGCTTCCTGTGATGATAATATTACTATGTTTTGCTAAATGTAATGTGATACAAGTTTTTTGTTTTAGTGATTTATTCACCTTAATTAGGTACTCTCAGACAATTTACCTGCTGCTGGACATTATGCATTCCTTTCCAAATAAAACAGAAACTTCAATTGACTCCTTTCCAACTGCCTTTGCTATCCCTTGGGGTCTTGTTAAACTGATTCAAGGGTTTTGGCTTCTAGATCACAATGATTATGAAGTAAGTATGAAACAGTTGAGTTGGACACACATTGCACTGCAGAGCTGTAACCAATAACATTGTTTTAAAAATTGATACTTAGGTATAAGGAGCTATTGACGCATTGGAAGCTTTTTTTTAACACTGGTCTGACATCTTCAGTAACAAGTTATGATTGGAGATTTTGTTTTAACTACTTTAACAGAAAATTGATTGAAACAAAGGAGTAATCAACTTAATGCTTAATATATGCATTTTTAAAGCTGTCCGTGGTTAGGTTTACAGCAGACAGGTTGGGCACTGTTTCTAGAAGAGTGTTTTGGGTACTTGAAGCATGGAAGCTTTGATGATAACAGGAACATTTGAGACTAAAGACAGCAGGAGTGACTTTTCAACCTAATAGCTATTCTTCCTGATACTGAGTGTTGTTCTTGTCACTGTGCTAATACGACCAATTTTTTTATAGTGCAAGTTACCAAGTAATGAATTTCTTAAAAGCGCTGTCTGTACACGGGGCTTTGTGAACTTAAAAAAATCTGATTTGTTCCTCTTAAAGCATTCACTCTGTTCTGGGTGGCTGATATTTTTTTCCCCTGCAAATAACTGAAGAATTTTACTGATGTGTCCTGGATCAAGTATTTTCTTATTTAGACCTCTGAGTTGGTCTAACCCACGTCCAGCCTTGCTGCAGAAAGTTTTGACTCTTTGTTGCCTGGCTGTGTGTATCTATGGTGATGAAGCTGTTCTCAACTTGTGCAGAATTCCCTGGCCCTGCTCTTCCATCCAGCTACACTCAAGACAGTGTCATGGCAGCACATGAGGATAATCCAGTCCCTGATGTGCCAGGGGGAGCACAGGCGAGCCCTCAGGTACATGCAGATGATGAAGCCGTCCATGTCCAGCAGCAGTGAGGTGCGGCTGTTCCTCACCGTGCTCTTGTCCAACAGGTAAGGAACCTCCCCTCTTTTGGCATTCACATCTTGGGAAATGTGGAGAACTGATGGCACAAATGGGGCTCCCCTCCATTTCCTTTGAGCTTTGAATGGCTACCCTCACTGTGGGGCATCTTTTTGGCCTCAGGGTTTCCATTCTTTTCCATGTCCTAAACCTTAACTGCAGGTGCATGGTGGAGGCTTGGGGTCTGTTGCAGCAACACACCACGAAGTTAAACATAGAAGAGCTGCTAAAGCACATGTATGAAATCTGTCAGGAGATGGGGCTGATGGAGGATTTGCTGAAGCTGCCCTTCACAGACACAGAAAAAGTGAGTTTGGAGAAGAAACAAAAAAAAACTTGTCTCTTTGGCAAGAGAGGAGGCAGAATGGTAATGATGTTTGAAATGTGTTAATTTTCTCACAGGAGTGTTTGGAGAAGTTTTTACAGACCAAATCTGGTGTTCAGAACCATGAATTCCTCTTAGTCCACCATCTGCAGCGTGCCAACTACATCCCAGCACTCCAGCTGAATCAATCCATGAAGGCCCATCTGTTGGTAAGGGTAGCAGTTCTGCTGTGTGAAATTATGAATTAAAACTTACAGACCACGATGGACTCCAGTTAAAAGAGTTTGTTTGCATCTGAGGAATAAATATGTATCTTGTCTTTTTATTCAGTTCCTCAGATCCCTCTGTCATGTATGGTTTAGGTTATGGAAGTTGTTTGTGTTACTTGTTTCTGTGGAATGAAGAGTACGTTGTATGTCGTGTCTCGTATCTGGCTTTTACCTGAGAGCAGTCTAGATGCTCCACAGGTAAAATTTGCCTTATGGTTTTTAGTTGTAAGTTTTGAAGTTGTTTGGAGTTTTTATGTTTTTGGTTTTTTTTACTAGTCTTCCTTGCACTTTCCCAAAACTACCAGATGAAATTGATGTGTGGTCCTGGGTGGAATCTAGAATTTGCTGTGGTTCTGTGCAGTGGATTTGTTCTCCTTTGTCTGTAGAGCAAATTTAGGCCTTAGTTAGAAAGAGCAGAGACAGTCCTGTGCAATGAACTTCTGGTGAATTGTTAACTTCTTGCTTTGCACATTTCCTTTGTCAGAATGATCGTGATCCTCGTTTGAGAGAGAGAGCAGCAGCCAGAAATTCTCTCTTAGACCAGTATGGCAAGATCCTTCCCACAGTCCAAAGGAAGCTGGCAGTAGAGAGAGCCAAGCCGTACCGTTTGCCTTCATCGGTCTTAAGAGAAGGTAATTTTAGAGAAGGGAACGAGGATGTGGAGCTGGCCATCACTTGGAATGCACAAGGCTGATACTGCTCCCTCTTGCTTTACAGTGCCAAGGCCAAAGCCATTATCAACAGCAACAAGGCAGGCTAATGCAGGAAATGTGCATACAAGAGCAACTTTCATCAGTAAAGTGTTGTCCAAAATTGGAGAAGTATGGCTAGGAAATGAGGAGAAAACAAATACCTCACGATATCATAGGTAAGCAGCCTTTTATAAAAGTTACTCTTAAGCTGAATGTTTGGAGAGGGAGCTGGAGAGAGAGTGAGTTGTAGGAGAAGAGAAAGAGATTTCAGTTTGAATTGTGTTAGTTTTTTGGTGGGAAGGTGGACATAAATAAGCTTTGTTTTGCCTTTCTGCACATATATAACAGCTAACAATCAATTCCTCATGTGCAGTGTTTGGAGAGTTTTTCTGCTATGATAATCTTCTCTATACACATGCACATATTTACATTATGGCCAATGTGTTTACAGTGTTTAAGAAGCTGAAACTCAACCTGTTTGTCACTACCATGAAGCTCTTGGTGTACCAACTTTTATAGACTCATTTGTGTGATCCTCACAGCAATCTTTTACCAGTTCCTGCTTGGTTATTTAAAAATAAGCAGAATTAGCGAGAGTGGAGAAGAGGCTTAAAATTGTCAAGTGATTGTCCTACATGGGATGTAGTTAGACAAACTTGAATTCTGATATGGCTGGGCTTTGAGGGAATAAAAATTGATTATGTTTTCATTTTCCTTCTAGTCCTAGAACTACAGAGCCAGCAGTCAGTACACATCCTCTCCCTAGTGCAGAGTTGCCTGATGCATTTCTTGGGACACCTATTACAAAACTTTCTCAAAGGTGTTCAAGGTATAGTAGATCTACAGACTTTATATTTCAAAACTGTATTGTTTGTCATGTGCATGTGTGTATGCTTTTTTTGATTTACCAAGGATTGTGATGGATTTAGTGTTGCATCTCAAAGAAAAAGTCAACTTAGGGACAAAATTAGGTACACAATTTGAAATGGTCCCTGCATTGAAATGTATATGAGTTTTCTCCGCTACTGAGAATTAGGTCACTTGTGCAACATAAAATTGGGTATTGTTATGTCAGAGGCAGGAATTTAGGAAATTAGGTATGAAATGTAAAGAAATAATGAAAAAATGCTCTAAAGTGCCTGTCACTTGTTTGTGGGACTGATTGATCACCCCCTGCAGTGAGGCTGTATTTCTTGTTTGTCCAGTTTTTGTTCTGCATCATCTGAGATAATCACAGCATGTTTTTTTTCATTTATTAATTGATGTTCCAGTTTGAAATGTGTATTTTAACAGGTTGCTGGATTTGGTGGTTCGTCCTGTTCCTTCCCGCTCAGTGGCACAGGAGGAGAGCTGGCAGTCCCCATGCAGAGCTTCCACTTCTTTTGTGGCATCCAGCCCCCTGAGAACAAATACACAGCGCTCCAGCTCCCAAAACAATCTGCCAAGAGCATCAGAGCTGAATTTACTGGAAACTCCTCGTGTGGTCAAGGTTTGTATTTTAAAAAGTCAGTAGCAACCAACCAAATGAAAAACTTGTGAGGTTTGTTTTAAGTGAAATCACCAAAGTATTTAGAAGTGCTTCTGGATTGAAATTTTTAGTATGCACGTGGTTATTACATACACAGCCCTTTTGGAAGCACTTAGTTGGGAACAGTCTTTAAGCAGGAAGCTTTAATTCTCAGTTGAGACAGCTTGTCCCATAGCTTTGTGAACTAAATTTATTTTTATTGTATGGAACAATTCCATCTTCTCACCTTCTTGTGAAGTATCTAATGAACTAACTTCATCCTCCTCTTTGGAAAACCCTTTCAGTACTGTAAAATAATCTGAGATAAGAGCAGCTGAATGCTTCTACATGAAGATGTGTAGGTATTTCTGCAGCAGTGTCACTTCCTCTTGTGTGTGGCTGATTAATTAAGGAAAAAGCTGTGTCTGCTTCTCTGTAGAATGGCTGTCAGATGCAGTGACTGAAAACGCTACTGTGCAGAGTGAAGTTGTGAGCCTTTTATAAGAGCAGTGTAGGAATTGCAAAAATTAGTGGATAGGAGATAACATTGCAGAAAACAAGATGTCATATCCTTGTTTCCTGAAGAAGTAATTTTGAAAAATAGTGTTTATTTTGCTGGCATTGCAAAGACAAATGAAGGGAAATAGAAAAAGCATGCATTTTTGTCTTTACAATGTCAGTATTTTTGGAAGAACAGTGCAGAGGCAAAACTTTCTGCTGCTATAAACCCAGTTCACAGTTTAGGGTAATTAAATTTTTGTAATTTAAGCACAGTCTTCTATTTTGATGATTTAATTTGTTCTAAATTAAGTGTTTTTATTTCTTTTCCTAGAGAGCTAAAGTTTTGGCCACATCATCTGGTTTTCCTGGGTTTACTCCTCAGTCTATTCTCAGGTCCAGCCTTCGCACTACACCCCTAGCAACTCCCTCTGCATCCCCAGGACGATCAGTTACTCCTCCTCTACGAGCAAAGGAACCTCGAATATCTTTCAGGGAAGAGAGCTCACATGCAAAGTGGACTGTTGGGGTAAGCTGGCCTGCAGTTAGTGAGTTTTGCAGATGGTGCTGTGATTTAATTTAGATTTATCTATATTCCTTACACTGAGAATCTTGGTTGTGAATCAGAATGGCAGAATTTGGTTAAAAAAAAAAAGATTGTGTTATGCTACACATTTTATAACATGGTGTTCTTGCAGGAACATACTCATAATAAACA
This sequence comes from Ammospiza nelsoni, assembly GCF_027579445.1. Lineage (NCBI taxonomy): Eukaryota > Metazoa > Chordata > Aves > Passeriformes > Passerellidae > Ammospiza > Ammospiza nelsoni. The sequence continues at coordinate 34,475,442 of NC_080635.1, read as the reverse complement.
TCAGGGACCATGGTGGGTTTTACTCAGATGTTCAGCTTGTTAGTTCACCTTTCAGCTGTACCTTTTCAAATGGTAGTGTTGCAGGAAGGTAAGGAATATAGATGGAGCCGCTTGTTTGGGTTTGTTAAATTTTGTAAGTTGAATATCTGGGAAAGTAACAAAAGTCATAAAGATGCATTGACTCTCAACCTGTCATTTTGCAACGTTGGATTTACTTAAGTGATGGTGGAAAGAGACTCCTGATGAAGAGAACTGTAGTGTTTTGTTCTCTCAGGCCTAAAGTTCTCGGGTTAGCTTCTTGCCTTGTACCAGGAGTAGTATCCATGTACTTTTCAAATGCAGTGGGTCCATCTTGACCAGCTGTGGTCCCTTCTGCTCCTGCAGCTGGATTCTGTGCTTCAGCCCATCAGCCAGTTGCCAGCTTAATGTGCCCAAATGGGGGGCACAAGAAGGGCATGTGCTGCAATCCCATGTCTGAGCAGCTCTTGTATGTTACAAGGAGCTGCTCAATTGTAACAAGATGTACTCTCTCCTGTATGAAATTCTTACTAATAGTGGCACTGTGGCCAGATTAATTTGCTTGTTCCATGCCACAGGCATAGCTGAACACCAGCATGTTTTAGTCGTGCACAGGTCTTTGTTGAAAGGGCAACCATAAAATAGAGAAATCTTGAGCTAGGGTTTTACTAGGAAAAGCTTTGTCTTCCTGAAAACACACTAGTAAAGCCAGTGAAGAGCCTTCAGAGGGCATTGTGAGCAAGACTGATTTAATCTTAATTCTTCAATGTCATGGAAACTCAATAAGCAATCTAAAATGTAATAATTTTTATACTCAGCCTTAAATCTAAGATAATGCTAGAATGAGAATTAATTTTGCGTTGGTTCACTAAGGGGACATGTGGAACTTAAAAATATCAGTATTTATTGGGGGTTGTTTTGTTTTGCTTTGACAACAAGCAGACTCATGTTGCTGATGTGAACTTTTATTTTAGGTGACAGAAGATGATAAAGCACTATTTGGAACTTCATCTGAGCAGCATCAAGGCTTGGTAGAGGATGCTTGGTCTGAAAGCAGAACTAAACCAACTCTGTTTACTCTGAGCAGTCCTGGGGAAGATCGTGCTGAATTGCAGGAGTCTTTAGAAAGCATGGCTGGAGATGATTTGGAGAAGATGGATGTCAGCAAGGAAAACAGTAACTTCTCTGTCAGATCAGACCAGACTACTTTGGAGTATCATGATGCACAGTCACCTGGTGATTTTGAAGATGATGTCATCTTTATATCTGCTAAACCAGCTAATTCTTCCTCTGAAGCAACTGTTGATGTTCAAGAATTGGAGAAGGAGGAAGAAAGTGAAATGGTTGAAGATAAACCTTTCCAGATAGAACAACCAGATCCTTCAGGGCAAAGAAAAGAAGCAGGTATATTTCATCATGTGATAACCTAAGTTTCTGAATTTTTTAAATGTCTTCAAAATATTGAATTACTGAAGAGTGCAGCAATTAATGATGAGTTTTCAAGTGCTCTGGGCTTTTAAAATGACCTCTGTATTTTAAGTTCTTTTTTCAGTGTCCTGGACCTTATGAATGTATACTTTCCTTGGCTGACTTTTTTTTTTGTGCAGTTGCAGCTGAAAGGCAACAGTGTGGGAGTTTTGAAAAGTATACACATTTAAAACTTTGGCTTCTGGTTATGTGTTAGGAGTACTTCTATAATTTGCAGGAATTTTTATGTTGTTTGACTGAAGTTATTCATCAGGCTTCTTGTTCTACTGGAAAGAGCACAGGCCATCTTTGCACTTGAAGTCTTGGTAGCATTATTTTGTTAAGTCCCTACCCTAGATGACATGCATAAAGGATCACTTTAAACTCATATGAGCAGTTAAAAAGAATTGATGTTGAGTGCAACAGGAAGTCATCTGTCTCTTCATTTTGTAGGATTTGTGGAAGAAACAAATGCTGAATATCAGACCCTTCCTGAGTATAAGCCAGTGTTTAAAGCTGCTGAGGCTGCAACTTCTGGGGCTGGAAATGAAGGGTGAGCTTATGAAGTAGATACATCTTTGGGTTCACACAACATATAGCTGCTGGTTTTTCTGTGTTGAAAACTGGTTTTGACCTGGGATTAGTTCTTCCTGTGTTCTTACATGTAAGGGCTTGTCTATTCCATCTGTCTGTGACCAAAAGTAATCTGACATGAATGTCATACATATTGACTAGCTGTCAGTTTGAGCCTTTTTTCTCAAATCATTGCAGACCACAAAGTATGATGATAAAGACTTCATTCAACAGTCCCATACAGACCTTGAGAGAGTTACTAAGCAGATGCTCTGAACATAAGCCATGGAATTTTTTTTCTGAAAATTGTGTAGCTAAAAATGAATCCTGAGATTCCTGTAACTCCAGTGGGTTTATTTTGGAGTTTGAATGCTTTCTGACAGTATTTTTACTTAATTTTTGTTTTCTGTGTGTGCTCAACTAGCATCTACTTGTTTATTGAAAGGGAAGCCGTTTTCTCACCAGGTACTTTAAAAGCTGCAGCTGCTGAGTGATAAAGAATGTCAGCAATGAGAGAACCTTTAATTTCAAGTGGTAACTTTCACCTGTACAGACTTATGTTCAGTTGGTTCTGAACCTCTTATTGTAGTTGCTTTCTTTCTATAGAAGACAAATAATACATTATTCTGTAATGCACCTCTGTTACATTATTATCTAGTGTTGGATTGCTGGAAAGAATGTTAAGTACTTGATTGATTGCATAAAATGAGTTGCAAAGTGAATTACGAATTGAGTCACAGATTGATTTATGTTGATAGAGGAATTCCTAATTTTTCTTATATTTTTTTGTGATTTGAAACTTGAAGATTTACAGTGAGAAAGTAATTTGTAAAGCTCTTAAAGGTGTGTTTTCAAGCTTTATGATGAATTTCTCTCTTTTCATGAAGTGCAACAAGCTACCAGGAGTCTGAAATGACCTCTTCATCAGAAGAAAAAGCCATACTGGTTGCAACAAACCCACAGCTTGCTGAATCCCCGGAGGCAGACGGTGAATGTATGTTGGAAATGTTCTGTGTGGTAGGGTAGCAGAGCTCCTCAAGTGAAATGTATAGTTTGCCATACCACTGTAGGTGTTTCAGATAGAAGTAGTAGTAGCATGTTACTGCTAAATTTCATTAAACTGTAGAGAGAACACCCTCCTTAAAGAAAGTCCTTGGAGAAAGTGCATAGTGAATCTTTTCATTCTTGATCAAAATATTGAGATGCTGGTAGAACTTAAAGTATTATAAGGAGAGATCAGTATTTATTTTAATGTTGTACACCACTACCAATTTATGTGCCATGGGATGTACTGCTTGATTTACTATTTTAAAAGATTATGCATCCTCAGTATGCAGACTGAAGGAACTGTCTTCCAGCCACATTTTCCTCTTTTTTTCTCCTCCATGGGCTTGACAACTGATTTTCTCCTCTTTCTTCCTTGCTGTGGGGCTGCATCCTTTACCTGACCTGTAGTTGTCACAGTTTAGACCCAGTTGACAACTAAGCCCCACACAGCCACTCACTCATTTCCCCTGGGTGAAAGGAGGGAGAATCAGAGAGCTAAAGGTGAAAAAACTCCTGGGTTGAGATAAAGACACCTTAATAAGGAAAGCACAAGTCTTGCATGCAAGTCAGGCAAAACAAGGAATTCATTCACCGCTTCCGATTGTCAGGCAGGTGTTCAACCATCTCCAGGAAAGCAGGAAAATGGGCCATGGGAAGGAAGACAAACGCCATAACTTCTAATGTCTCCTGCTTCTTCCTTCTTTCACCTGCCTTTTATGCCGAACATGATGCCATATTTCATGGGATGTCAGTTGGGGCCAGCTGTCCTGGCTGTGTCCCCTCCCATCTCCTTGTGCACCCCCAGCCCATTCACTGCTGGCATGGTGTGAGAAGCAGGAAAGGCCTTGGCTCTGTGTAGGTGCTGCTCAGCAGTAACTAAAACATCCCTGTTATCAACATTGCCTTCAGCACCAATTCAGAATAGAGCAGGACCAGCTACTATGAAGAAAATTACTATCCCAGCCAAAACCAGCACAATAGTTTTACCTTTTGGAGAAAGCCCAATATATATGGCAGGATGGAGAACCATATTGTTTGCTCTTGCTAGCTTGGTTACTTCTTTTTGCTTAAACTTAGATCATTTATATAAAGGTTAAGATAAAATTACATAAATCTCTTCTAGCTGTGATAAGTATCCTTGACAGTGAGGACATGGTCAGTGCTCCATCTCAAAATCGCCTTGAGGGCAAGGGTGTGCATGTACCTGAAGAATGTAACCCTGAAGCAGCTGAAGCTGAAGAAGTCCCTGTTTCTAGCAATCCTCCAAAAACTGAGGAAATTAATGTAAGTAAACTATTTTCCCATTTTCTACACAATAGAACAGTTTGCAAATTGAGGCCTGTTCTATTGACAGTTTGGAGGCACTCAAAAATGTGTCTGTTTCTTGAGCTGCTTAACGTAAGTTAAAAATCTCAGTGTTGTAAGGGCAGATATGTTTTTCTCTTCTGCATTCTCTGTTCCTATAACATGAATGGGACCTGTCAAGACTTAGGTCTTTGAGAGCAAACAAAACCAAAATAAAAGCCTAAACTATTTTTGAAACCAGCTAGGCATTCATTTGATTTACTTGAATTCAAACCTTATTTTACTGTAAAAATAGTTTTAATGTTAAAGACAATAAGAAAGTTACAGGAATGCAGCTGCGTTATACTGGTAACCAGTTACCAAAGGACAAAAAGATGTGGGAACCAAACTCAGGATTATTTAGGTGCTGAGGTCATTTGTTCCTTCTTAACACACAGAATTCCCAGTAATGAGTGTATTTTGGTGTCAAGAGGTGGAGGTATTTAGTAGCTATATGTTATCTCATGCAATCCAAATGACGCCTCAAAGTGCAGTGTTGAGTTGTTGGATGTGATACCTGGCCAGTGTAAGTGCTACTGTCAGAACTATCATAACTGAATCTTTAAGCATTGGGTACCCAATTGTATTTTACCCTGTCAGAGGCAGTGGGTCACTCTGCACTGCTCCACAGCCAGAGGGCACTGCAATGCAATGGGCACCCCTGGCTGTGTACACACCTTGTGTTGGAAAAGTGCTCCTGGTCATGGGCGGTGGCAAATGGTCAGTTCTGGAGAGAAATACCAGAAACAGAGCATGTGAATTGCACACGGGGACTGCTCTGAGCCCTGTGCCTCAAACACATAAACTCTCAGCTGGAGTACAAAAGCACATTGTTTCACATTCAGGGATGGTCTTAAGGGAACTGTCCCCAGTTCCATCTAGCTCAGTGTGAAATTAGTCTGTTTGGTATTGAATAAAGTATTAACAGACATTTTTTAACTTTAGGTTATAGAAGATACCTCAGAACCAGCACCTGAAACATCACCATATAGTGAGCTAGATCCATCAAATGTTCTTCATTATAGCTATGAAAATATAGAGCAACAGTTTGCATGTGATTTGCCTGATAACAAAGATAGTGAATGTGACGCAGCCGAGGGAGATGGCGACCTTTTTCTATCTCAGAATAATTTTACCTTAGTTTTGGAAGGAGAAGAAGGGGAAGCAGAAATGGGAGACCCTACATCAGTAGATGCTTCTAAACCAGATGACACAACAAAAGAAGAAAAGCCTGTGTCCAATTTAGGAAATACTGAAAGCCAGGAACATGTTACAAACTCAGTGTCCACTGTAACTGGTGATCAGGAATCTCAAAATATTGCAGAGTCACTCCCATATGTGCCTGAACCTATTAAGGTTGCCATTGCTGAGAACTTGCTGGATGTAATCAAGGACACGAGAAGTAAAGAATTTACATCTGAAGTTGTAGAACAATCAATCCATGGAACCATAGGTAAAAAGGTGACCAGATTCCAGAAGGCAAAAGCTCCTTTAACACCTGTGCTAGAAGCAGTGGGAGAGGAAACCAGCAGACATCATTATGGCACTGCTCCACGAACACGCACAAGGGGACGGCTGGGTAGAAGTCTGGGTGTTCTGTCAGCAGACACTCAGCAGCTGCTGAAGACAGACAGCCCTGCTCTGCTTGGCCTGTCTCCTCGGAGAAGTACCAGGCGAACAAAAGAAGCACCTGAGACTCCCAGGCTCCAAACAGATGAAAATGCTCAAGAGGAGCAAACACCTGTGACACCTGTTACTCCTAGGAGAGGTAGGAAACCTAAACTGTCCAATTTAGAAAAAACAGAGAGCAGCAATTCTGATGGACAAACCTTGTCTGACAGTACACGGCCTGTTACTCCCAGGAGAGGATTAAGGAGAGCAAAGGAAGCTGCATCTGAACTCCAAGAACAGCCTATTGAGGAAACGCCTCTTGCTGAAGGCAGCGTTACTGCTTCTTTTACTTCCAGAAGGACTAAAGGAGGAAAAAGTTTGGGTGGAAGTCCAGAAACTGGCAAGACTGATACTGATCATCAAGTAAAATCAGCCGTCAGTCCCAGTAGAAGTGCCAGAAAGATGAAAAGCTTTAGTTTACAATTTACTGAAGATACTGTCAAGGATCAACAGGTGCAGCTTAGTGACCAACTCCTTTTACCAGTGCCAAGTAAAAGAGGCAGAAGAAGAAAGATTAGTTCATCAGAAGTTTCAGAAAATTCTGATCTTGATGTGTCTAAATCATCTATTCCTCAAACAGAATTTAAACTTCCCATCACACCTAGAAGAAGTGCTAGGAAGGCAGCACAAAACGTCGTGGCAGACCAAGAGTCTGCCTCTTCTCAGGAAGACATACATTCAGGTGTGAAGGTAGAAGCCCTTCATACTCCTAAGAGAAAAACTAGGAGAGTGCCACAAGAGAACCCAGAAAAAGTGGATACTCATGAACAAACTCCTGCAGAGCCAAGTGAGGAGCCAGCCACACCCAGGACTACAGTGAGGACAGGGCGTCGGGGCAGGAAGAGGAGATCAGTGTCAGAGGAGACCTCCCAGGGACCTGGGGGCATTCCTTTGCTGCTGGAAGACATAAATGCCTCAGGACAAGATCAGACATCCAGAGCTCTGACAGATCGGGTTACAAGGACCAGATCCCGCAGGACTACCATCCATCAGAAACTGGCTGTTGAGGAAAATGAGGCTTTCCTTTTCTCTCCTCCTCTCACAAAGCTGACAAAGAAATTTGAAGGTAGGTGCACTATGTTTATATGCAAAAGAGGGCATAGCCTCTTCTTTAAACCACTGAAAACAAACTGTGAGGATGGCTTTAAGTATTGTAAAGAATGTAAGCATGTGAAAGAAAAAATTTGCCAAGAGGCAGTTCACCTTTTGGCTGAAGTCTGTGTGACTGCCTGCTTAGTTCTGGTAGAAATAGATTATGAAGCTGATCTAACCCATGAAATTAAATTCAAGCTATATTTTTGTAAGGAACTTGATTTCTGTCACATTTTGAAAACCAGAGATTATTTGTGAATATGTGATTGCCACCCCTTCCCCCCCAACAGAGATATAAAGGATGTGTGTTTCCGAATTCTGTTGAGTTTTCAAGTTCAGATGAGCTGCATCTTCCAAAAAACTGTACAGTTGTTTAATTATATGATTCTTTTTAATGAGTGTATACTTTGTCAGTGAAATTACTGTACCCAGGAGTTTCTTAATTAGAGTACATGATAATTTTTTTTTAAATATGTAAGGATTGTTGATGCCTCTGGAGTATAATACCTGATTATTATTTTTGTAGGTGCAGGTAAAATCACTACATTGGCTTAGTTTTGTTTCACTATTTTTATGGTAAAAGAATGAATCCCAAGAGGCAGTTACTGGGAGGAAAATGCCCTTGCATGGAGTGTTTATAAAGCTGATTGAACCTTTATTTTGGGAAGCTATTGTGCTCTTATTTGTCAGCTGTAATGTAATATTACTGTCCCTCATGTATAATGTATGTGCATGCTAACAATGCATTGTCATTTTAGCTGGAAAAACAGACCATCCTGTGCAGTTCCAGGATTTGGACCCGGATTTGTCTTCTCAATTTGTCTTTTCACCCCCTCTTTTGAGGTCAAGGAGAAAAACTGTAGCTAGCATTTCCCGAATTGTGAAAGAAGCAGTAAGTAAAAAGTCCAGTTGTCCCATGTTCTTGATTTAATTCTGTACCATTTTTTGAGATCATGCTTTGCCCTTTTCATTGGAAGCATATCTAAAAAGAGCTTTAAATGAATCAGCTAAAAATGTTATTGTTTTTCTTCATGAAAACTAGATTCAAAACTACGAAAGTCAGTTTTGAATCTGTGTAAATCAAGAATTGATAAATACTGTTTTGCCTTTAGCAAAAGGCACAGTGGCTCTCTTTAAACTCGCTTCGTATGTTATCTGTTAATTTCAGAATTTTAACTTTTAGGATGGTAAAATAATTTGATGTGGAAGGTTTGTTTTTGCAAACAAAGGGTACTTTTGGAAATAACTTTGGCATGATTTCATAATGAAAAAAAAATTATTATTCCATAGATGTCTAAGAACTTGTTCATGAGTAACATTTTTGTTGTTTTAACATAGGAGCTTCCAGCTAAAGAGGAAGAGGATACCAAATCTATAGAGGCCGGGGTAAAGCAAAAATTGAAGAGAGGTAGAACTCCAAAATCAGAAATGAAGAAAGGAAGCAAGTATGAAATAAGTTCTGAACAGTTATTTGCATTTCTTAATGTGATGGTGACTCAGCTGTTAAGTGCCTAACTACTTCTTCCTCACTTGGCTGTGCAGGTCTTCTTTCACTCCATCAGCCTGTCCAGCTCAGCCTGCTGGTCTAATAGGCACCTTTCCCCATTCATGGGTATGGTTTGCTAATGGAAATGGAAGAGGGACGGAATAGAAAAGGGCAGGTGGATACTAATTGCAGTGATGACATTGCAATGCTCTTTCATTGTCTTATTCCACCTTATGAACTCACACTCTTCCAGTTCAGCTTCTCATACAAGGTGGGAGATGGCCAGACAAGGAATAAAGGGAATGTGGAAGCCAAACAAACGTGATTTATGTACCTTTTTACCTTAATTCTATCTACAAAGAGAAGACCATGCATTTATTTTTTAATTGATTTTGGAATTCCATGTAGTTTTTTTCCTCTGTTAAATACTGTTAGTACTGAAAAATTGATTTGATGCCTGTCCTTCTTTTCAGAACCACAAAAGATTCTTGGTCACCTCCACCAGTTGAAATAAAATTCATCTCTCCTTTTGGAAGTCCAGTGGATGGAACAAAAGCCAAACAGAAAGAAACTACAGAAGCAGCAGGGAAGACTCTAAGAAAGAACAAAAAAAGACTGTCTAATTTTCCCAAGCCAGTTGTGCGCCGGAAGATGCTGTAACTGTTTTTTTTTAAGTTTATAATGTACACCACTGTTTGTAAAGTCATCAAAATTGTCTGAATTAGTAAAAAGAAGAAAAATCATCTAATTTGGAAGAGATAATTTATATAAATTATTGTAAAATTTCATAAAAAATGGTCTTCAGTAAGTAACTCCATATGGAGTGTGATTTCCTCAGTCAATGCAGTTTTCTATTTTATATTAAGACTTCATACATTTATATAATATGTAAATACAGCTTATTTTAGGAATGTTAAATAAAAATGTATACTTCACAATGTGCTTACTGTCTGATAGCTTTTTGAGGGAATATTGGGTTGAATGACCTGTATTGCTCAGAACTTTTAATGTTGGTTTGTGGGAGTTACAGACTCCCAAAAGTGATTCCAAAAGCTTTTAAAAAGTTTTTTTAGAATTCCTGTAACAAGTAAACATTTTAAATATGCTAGTTTTAATTTTAAAATTACATTTGACCTTCTGGAACAAATAATTGGACTTAGAATACAAACTGGTAATTCCTTACATTCACGGTTAAGTTGTACTATATTGAAGTCAGAATGTAAACAATTCTGTTTTAAGCTGTGCAATATATTTTTTTTTGTATTTGTCTTAAACTTTGGGAAAGCTGCTCTTTAGTTCATAAAACCAGATCACACTTCAGATGTGTCATTATTTCTTAAAATCTGTTGTCAGCAAAAAGTTAACTGTACAGATGGTGTGATGCTTACAATAGCATATCACATTTAAAGGGATACTACCCAGATACTTTGAAATTTGAGCCAAAATTATTTTCGTAATATGACTGCTACTATAATTGAAATGCTTGCTGTCTGTAAACATGCTTTGCAGTATTTGAAACCTGCATATCACAGCACTGAAAATCTGATGGTAAAGCCTATATAATAGTCTGAAAAAGGTACAAAAATGTACAGAAATTTTAGTTACAAACCATATTTTTCAATAATTATTTCATTAACAGTGTTGGGTTAAGGAGTATATGTCCCTATGAAGTTTCAATTTGTATAAATAAAGTCACAAACCTATTCTTTTAAAAGCAGACATGGAAGTACTATTTTGATGTGCAGTCTTTTAGACAATGGATTATTTTTCTGTATGTTAATTTATATATGGATGCAACTTTGAAGACTACAGAATGGTGGAACCTGATATTAAACTTTTCAATTAGTAAAAACTACTACAGTTATTCAAGACATAAGTTCTTTATTAACTAATAGCTTGTACATAGTGAATGAATGTATTAATAACAGACTAAGCTTGTAAAAGAAGATTGCTCTGGGGCTGTGATTTTTCTGTCTCAGAACAGATATTTCTAGAGAAGCAATTGCATGCACTTGAATATTTTTCTCCTTGGGGAAGTATTCATGACTGAATGAAAGGTTAAAAAAGAGTCAGAAGTTAAAAATGTGAAAGTGGCAGTAGGTTGAGACCTTTGAGTCAAGTTAGTAATTATTTTTTCTGTTTACTTTGTACATGAGTGACTATAAATATGGTCAAAGAGGAAAGGGGAGGGAAGTTTAGCAATTTTTATATTCACATTTCTCAGAAGTGCAGTCAGTAGCTCAAAATGGGGTAAAAGGTCAAATTTTCAATATTGGAATAGAATAGAGATGACAAATCTGACTTCTTTTTGTAGCGTGCAAGAGTATTTATAAAATACTCTGATTATTGTCAAATTGAATTGACTGATGAAATGCTAGTGAAGATTGCTTAATAGGGTTTTGATGCATTTCTGTAATTTATACTTATATATGTATATTTTTTGTATGAAAACTATTTAGAAAAAATGAAAATATAGCATTAGCTGATTTTATTAGTTTTTAGCGTCTATTTTATTTACACCTCAGCTAAAATATGTCTGTGCTTAAGAAGAAAGCAAATAATAGCAAAAGACAATTGGCAATAGATTTAATAACTTCCTAAAGGTTTGCATTTTTCTAGTAATTTTTTACTTCAAAGGAGTTTTAATTATTGAAATGTTTTACTGTTTTTTTCTCTTTTGTTGTAACTTGGATTTGGTGCACAGTTCTCCAGTGCAGACCAGTTTCCCCAAGGAGCAGGTTGAAAAGGAGCCTCAGCATAATGTGTAACAAGGAGTGGGCACAGAAATTTGAGGGACAGAGAAGGAAATGGAAGCAAAACCAGACACTGTGACTCTGTTTAGGGGCTGAGAAAAGGGAGAAGCTGGGGAGCAGTGTTAAGGCACCAGCTCAAGGATGGGTTTATAACGGAGTGGAGAAAATAGACTTTATGTGGGTGCTCTCTGAGTAGGCTTGCTACATATGTGAAGGATGAGTGGAAAAGATTTGCAGCTGTTTGCACATGGATCTGAGAGGGAGAGAGCAGCAGTGCCAGAGACAGGCAGGAGGGAGCTGTGAGAGGAGGTGGGATGCATTGTGGTGGCGGATGGATGCAGAAGGCTGTGGGGGCATAGAAATGAGATTTTCCAGCAAACAAGGTGGGAATTTCACAGGAGCTACAGCTCATTGCTAAATAGAATATTCTGAAGGTTTTCTATAGAAAGGGAAGTAATTCCTTGATTCCCTAATGTTTTTATCCCCTAAAAAGTGCTGGATGGCTAAAAGCTGAAGCCAGATTGTGCATCTGTACCTTTGGGGTGTAACCCCAAAGAAAACTCCACTAGAAGGTTGACCACCTTGGGACAGCGGAATCTTAGCTTTCAGGAAGAATAAAATGGGGTGCAATGGCAGATTTTATTTCCAGGAAGCACACAGCAGGAGATATTAGTGACAGGAGTATGAATAACATTAGGGCTGTTGGAAGGTATTTTGTAAGAAAAGAAATGTTACAGTGGAAATTATTCTCTTGAGTTACCTCACTTTCTTTTCTTCAAATATTCATAAGCTAAGGCTGGTGAAAGTATTTGTTCTATGTTATAACATGAAGGAGAGTTAAATCTATTTTACTTTCAATAGACACTCAGTGCTTGAAGTACTAATTGATTCATGTTGACTTTGTTTATTTGCCTTAATATTTGCACATGTCCAGTGTGCAAATAAGGGCACAGATAACTATTTATTCCCCCATCAGAACTTCTTGTGGAAGGCTACTCTCAGGGTTGTCAGTGCAATAAATTTGTTTGCTGCAATTTCATTACTTCCCATGCAACTAATATATAGCAAAGTTGTTGATTTCTGGTGGGGGAAAAAAAAAAGCTATAGCAGAAAACAACCTACAGGTTCTCATGAGTAGTTAGGCAATGCTTGCAACCAATTAGTGTAGGCCAATCTGAAAATACTGAAATAATAGAATTTTAGGTAATAGGACAGTGCTTGTTTCTTCGTACTTTTGTCTTTTGTGCAAGCTTCAGGGATTCCATTCCAGGAATGCTTTTTTCACCAAAGTAGTCAAGGTAATAAATCCCTTTGATGTGCTTAAAGATAAATGTTCTGTGGTTCCTGTGGAATTAAAGTTGTTCCTAAAATAAAATGCATTTTCCAGCACTGGGCTGTGTGGATGACCAATATGTGAGATAGAGTGAAAAATGCAAGTTATGGCTACTGATGTGGCTGTTCAGGTCAGTTCCTCCCTGGCTGTGTCATGTCCAACAGCAGGCATTGATGTGCTGTGCATTGCTGCAGAACTTGGTTTAAACCTGAATTGAAGCATGAATTATTAGTGAATGACTGCTTGCTTGTGTTTTAATACTGCAACTGGGATTTTAATAACAGTGAGAGAAGGATCCAGGAGGTGGGTGTGTGATTTCTGTGAAAAGCAACAGCACAAGCATATATAATCCCAGGAGTCCAGGGCACTGAAAGACCTTTGCTTTTGACCTGACCTGTTCTGGCTTCTGACCCTGGTGTCTCCCTTAAAGGACAAGAACAGTGTGCTCATCTCAGCAGGACCCAACAGTTACATGGGCCAGGTAAGATCTTACTCAAAGAAGCAACTAAAATCAGTTTTCACTAATTCACTGGTGTAGACTGGTCTGATTTTTTATCTCTCCTTATTAACATTCACCTAAGCATAATGCACGTGTTTAGTGTTCATAGGTTTGAAGTGTTATGTAGTGTTACCTACATTTCTGTCATCCTGGAACTGAACACCAAAATGTAGGACCTGCTCTCACCCAGAATCACAGAATAAACTGAGTTGGAAGGGACCCACAAATATCATTGAAGTCCAACTTCTGGCCCTAAACCCACCATGTGCCTCAGAGCATTGGCCAGCATTTCTTGAATTTTGTCAGACTGTGCTGTGACCACTTCCTTGGGGAGCTGTTCCAGTAACCAGCCACTCTGGGTGAAGAACCTTTTCCTAATACCCAGCCTAAACCTCCCTGACACTTCAGGCCATTCTCTCAGGTCCTGTCACTGGGCACCACAGAGAGGGGATCAGTGCCTGCCCCTCCTCTTCCCTCACAAGGAAGGTGTAACTGCAATGGGGTCTCCCTCAGTCTCCTGAGGCTGAACAGACCAAACCTCAGCCACTCCTCATACAGTTTCCCCCTAATCCCATGTTCCTTGCCCTCCTCTGGATGCTCTCCCAGAGTTCAGTACCCCCTTTCCGTGGCGACTCCCGGGCCGAGGGTGCCCCGGTGCCGGGGATGGATGGATGGATGGATGGACGGACGGACGGACGGATGGATGGATGGATGGATGGATGGATGGATGGATGGATGGATGGATGGATACGTTGTTTCTGGGAGCAGCCGGCCCCAGCTGCCCGGGCAGGCCCTGCCCATGGAGGCGGGGCGTGCGCCCGGCGCGGCCCTGACAACGGCATGGCCGCGGCTTAGGCGGGCTGCGGCGCTCCTGCAGGCGGCCCTGCTGCTGGCAGCCAAGGACTGCCTGGCTGGCTGCTCCGGCAGTTAAGGTGTCCGATGTAGTTTTGGACAAACAGTGGTGACAGGCCTTTCCTGGTGTGGCGCTGGTTTGCTGGTGTGGTGGAGAGAACAGAATCCTTAAACTGGCAGGAGAGAGTCAGCAAATGCCAGGCCCTGTTGCATGGGTTGCAGGTGTTGCTGCAGTTGTGCTTGTCAGGTTGCTGATTGTAAAAACCTGTTGGAGAATTAAATGTCCCAAATCCACCTGAATACAGCCTTGGGCAGCCTGCTCTAGGTGGTGGCTTGAGCAGCAGCTCCGGTTGGCTGAGATGGCTGCCAGTGGGTCCAGAAGGCCATTCTAGAATTCTGTTGTAAAGCCAAGATTGTAGAACTTGTGCTGGGAGGGACAAGCAGTGAAATACCTCACTGCTGTGTTCTGTACTGAGCCCCTTGGCACCTGTGTCTCTCTGTCCAGGTAAAGGAAGCGATGTAGAGACAGGCATTGGCTCAGCGCAGACTTTAGGATCTATTGCTTGCTTAGCCATGTTAGACAGGCTGCAACTCTTGAATGAAACCAGAGTCGTGTCAGACAAGAGCCACAGCAGATAGCTGGGTAAATTTACCCTAATGTCCAATTCTGATTTGTGCTGGTTTTGTTTCCTCACTTAAAGGAAAATCAAACCTTTGGTCTGCATCTAATACAGAATCTTAGCTGTTGGGAGCTATTGGGATAGAGTGCTGAAATCCTTTCTTTATCTTCTGCTATAGGTTTATGCTTCCTGGTAATCATAAACTTTTTAAAATATTATTTTTCTGAGATCAAATCTTGCTAAAATGTATGAGTGGACGTGAAATCGGTGTGTTGTTCTATTCCCTGTTATTTATCTTGTTCATCGCTCTGTGTACTTTTTCTGGATCTCATAGGTGTCAGAAAAGCTCAAGATTCTCCTCGTGCTCTGCTGTGAGATGAAAAACTGTCCCAAGTGCCATTTCTTTTGAGCAAAAAAGAGTTACAGATGATGTCTGTGAGATTTGTCACTGCATACTGATGAAGCTTGGGTCAGTCTCAAAGATATTTATGGCTGACGTGAGTCTCTTTGCCTTTTTTTCTTTATCTCCAGTGAAGAATGCGAGACCTAACGGCTCAGGTAACGAGCAGTCTGCTGCAGTTTCCAGAGGTGACTGTTGAGGCACTTGGGGAGGATGAGATCACCCTAGACTCTGTGCTGTGTGGGAAGTTTTCTGGAGGTGAGCATTTTTGTAATTTCCTTTAAATTTGGATTTGGTGTGAAGTTGTTACTGCCTGAAGCACAGGGTCATGGCATCAGGTTGGTTCTGTTAAGTAAAATGGATCAGGTGTTCTGACAGTGCTAACAGGATATTTTAACAATTAGAAGCATTGAAAGTGCAACAGCCTGCTCCAGTCCTGTGCTATTTAAATAACAGAGCTGACCATGCCCTCCTCAGTTCTGAATGAAATGGAAGGCAGTTTTCAAGGAAGAAATAGTGTTGTTTTGGGACAAATTTCTTTTTACCAGCTCATGTGTTTCCAAGGTATTTAATAGGATGCAGACTGAGGACCCAGTGAGAGTTGCTGAGAACAGCTAAGCAGATTAGGCAGTTGACTTTCTAGGTGATCTGAAGGTAGAGCTGGATGCCTGTCTGGATGTCTGGGCTTCTGTTAAGACCAGGTAGAATCATATCTACCTGACTGTAGTTGCAGTAGTGGAGCTCATCCTTCCTTTGAGCTTGAAGTCCCTCAGTAGAGGAGCAAGAGTTAAACTCTTTGGTGAAACACCACTTGTTAAATTCTTTCTGGGATCAGCTCATGTAAAAGTTGGAATTACACATGCAGTGCCCATTTTAAGATAATTTCCTGTCCAAATCCCTGCCCAGAGTAGTCTTGTGTCAAGCAAAATTCTTAACTGGAACTGGATTGGTTTAGATGGGCTGCATTTGAAGTATGCTTTGAGACTTGTATTCCTGTACATATTTGGGTGTTTTTTAGCAAAACCAGGCCAATTATGGTGTACAGACTGGAGCTCAGGCTATTGTAATCTTTCTCCCAAGGAGTGAATGTTCTTGAGTGCAGGACTGACAAGTAGAAATGCAAAAGCATGGGGTTATTAATTTCAAGAAGTGTTGGTCGAGGATTGCAGTGGGTGATTTAAAATGATTGTCCAGGTGTGGGTAGGTTGGCCTTTCCCTCTGTTGCATTTGAGGGAAGGGCAGTGCCCTGGCTGTTGCTGCAGTTGTGCTGCTGGCACTTGGTGAGCGCTGCTGCTGTTGCCCTGCAGGCAGAAGTGGCCTGGCGTGGCTGGCGTGTGGCCCCCAGCTGGAGGTGGTGAACTCGGTGACAGGGGAGCGGCTCTCTGCCTATCGCTTCAGCGGGGTCAGCGAGCAGCCTCCCGCCGTGCGCGTGGTGAAGGAGTTCTCCTGGCAGAAGAGGACTGGGCTCCTGGTTGGCTTGGAGGAAGCAGAGGGAAGTGTTCTCTGTCTCTACGACCTTGGGACCTCAAAAGTGGTTAAAGCAATTGCTTTTTCAGGAAGGGTATGTATCTTTTTGGGGGAATGAAGGTTTTGTGTTGTTTGGTGCTGCATAATCCTGTTTCAGGAAAAGCTTCGGAGCCTCTCTTTGAAGGTTGGGTGTTTTCTGAATTGTATTAACATATTGTCAGTTCAGAGTACCTGCCAAGAGAGCCTTTTTCTCAACACCCCTTTCTGCATTTTTGTCATTTTTGTTTTCAGGCCCTAAGGAGCACCATGTTTCTGGTATTATTTTCCTTGTGGGTTTATAGTGATTGGATCTTTCAGGACTTCCGCGTGGTATTTTCCCAAATTTTCCTGGTTTGTATGAGGCAGAAGGGCAGCATTCGGGTACAATAGAGAGCAATGATTTGGTTTTAAGTCTTATGAACCTGTATTTCCTGTCCTGTTTCTGATGTGCTGGTGCTGGCTTCCCTTCTGAGGGTTCCTCCTGGGGCTGTCACAGGCTCTGACATTAGCGTGCCGTTCCCTGCAGGTGACTGCCATCGAGCCCATCAGCAATGACGGCGGAGCCAGCGTGAGCACGCGGCACCTGCACCAGAGTCTGCGGTGGCTCTTTGGAGTGGCAGCAGTGGCCACAGATGTTGGCCATGTCCTTCTGGTTGACCTTTGTTTGGATGATTTATCTGGCAGTCAGAATGAAGTAGAAGCATCAGGTAAGCTGCAGTTTTTAAACTTGAATTTAGAAGTAAGAAAATGTGTTTCCTTTCAAAACCCAGCTTGTATCCCAGTGAAGATGCCAGCGTGCTGACTGGCTGCTGGCCTTTCTGACACTGCCCACTGCTGACTGCAGACAGCAGTTTGACATGGTGTGGTTCTGAACTGATCCAGAAATGGAGTGGCTTAATGCTCCTGCTGATGTTCAGAAGGGCCCTTGCTGCCCACATCCCTTTTTCCCTGTGATTCTTGCCAGTGGGAGGTAGGAATTTTTCCATTTGAGTCAGTGCAGCTGTGTGATAGGAAGTTGTGTCAGAGGTACCAGATTCCTTGGGAGTGTTGTCCTGTTTCCATCAATGGCTTGGGGCAGGCTTTAGGCTTGTGTTTTAAAATAAATCTGGCTTATCAAAAGTCCTTCATTTGGGTGAATGAATCCTGCAGTTTGTGTTTTCAGATTTCAGACATTGTTTTGGGTGTTGTAAGCGTGGCTTCAGGTGTTCGTATCCCTTCAAGTAGCTTCCTCATGAGGTCCAATAAAGGAATTTGTCTACAATGGTTACACTTGTACCTAGTTTTGAAATAGGAGAGCGAATACCTGTCCCATTGGAGAGTCCTTCTGTTCTCTGAATTGGTGCAGAAACAGGAATAGCCAAAAAAGATGCTGCACAAATGGGCGTTCCATTTGCAGAACTAGATTATACACGTTGTATAATCACATCAGTTTAAAATGCAACTGAAGTGGCATAATGCATTCATTTCTTGCCTGCTTTTATGTGTTCAGATCTAGAAGTTGTCACTAGAATTCCTGCTGAAGTTCCACAAAGAAGAGAAGCTGTGACCAGGGAAGGGAGGCATCTCTGTTTTCAGTTGCGAAGTCCTTCAGGAACAGCAGTGTCAACCCTGTGCTACATAAGCAGAAGCAACCAGCTCGTTGTGGGATTTTCTGATGGCTACTTGTCACTGGGGAGCATGAAAACCTTGAAGAAGGCGTAAGTAGTCACTTCCAGTTGGCATGCTTGGTGGTGCAGAAGTCCCAGTTTTTTGCTTCAGGAAATATATTAATTTCAAGAGCCCTTTTTCTGTGAGTGGGAGGTTGGGTATAACCTTGGAGCATTCAGAAATCCTCTTCTGAAGTATTAACTCATACATGGATTAAGTACAGCGCCTTCTCTGCCGTGGACTGCAATTGATTTCTTACTGTGCCTGTTCATAGAGGTCTTGTAGAATGTACTGGGTCATGTCAGACAGCAGGGATGTGAGAGATCTTATTTTTCTAAGTCAGTTTGTTCTTTCCAGTCATATTTAGGGAAACAAGGCAATGTGTGTTTTTCCATGAGACAGGTTTTAGAAATTATTTTTTAGAACCAGTTATTGCAATGATAGCATGCACTGAAAGGCTTCAGTATCTGAATAATGTGATTTTGGTGATTATATATATTTTAAGGGACCAGGATGAAACTAGTGAGACATGATAATTCAATAGCTGATCTGTGCCTGAAAGCATATTCTTTCCTACATTTCAGCCTTGATGCAAGTAGGGGGCTGACCATTTCCAAGGCATTGATGTACATGGACCAATTTTTCCTTGGAAGCCTTGGAGATGAGAATAAGAGGCATATATATTTATAAACAATAGTAAAATTAAGAAATTATTTAAAATCTGCTGAAAAGCAATGTAACTTTCAATACGTGGCAAAATTCAGATAGAGGTTTACTTTAGCAAATCTGCAGTTACTCACCATAATTACTGATACATAAATAGATAGTGGAGGCATAATTAGGTGTCAGGAAAAGATTGTGAAGGTACAACTAAGGTTCCGAAGTCTGAAATAAAATGTTTGTTACAATGCCCAATAAAGAAATGAGAAACTCCTTCTGTTTGGTGTTTTTTAAAATATGTTCAGATTTCCTGCATTATAAGTTCAATATGTTGAAGTAGGCTTCAGCAATAGGAACAGTGTTTTCCCTAGCAGCTGAACTAATCATTTGTGTTCCTCCTCCTCAGGCAGAGGAGGACATAAACAGAGGTTATTGCTTTGATGGACAGAAATCTCCTCACCTTGATTGCTGCATAAAAGGTAGTCATTTGCTTGCCTCCATTATTTGTCTTTTCTATTTTTTTTTCAATCCTGTAGGCACTACACTCAGGTTGGAGGAGAAAGGATTCCTGTCTGTGCTCTTACTTTTCAAGAGCCTGAGAATGATCTTCAAAATTGTTGCTACTTATGGGCTGTCCAGTCTACACAACAAAGGTGAATAAAAATTACAATAAGCCACTGATTTTGCTTTTTTTTTTTTTTTTTTTTTTTTTTAATATTAGTTCACATAGAGTTGTCCCTAAAAGAGGACAATGACAGTATTGCTGGTTGCTCCATGAGAGCTTCAGAATTCTTTGGAGTCCTTGTGTGCCAGTTCAGCTTCCCTGGCAGAAAAGGAGCAGTGTTCAGCAAACAAATCAATGGCTTCCAGCTGGAATAAGGAATAAGAGAGTGTAGAAGGGTGCACTGCATGCAAAAGAGGGACTGGAACTTAGGTGGGAAGAGGAAAAACATACCTCTCAGCATCAGCAAACTACTTAGCCCAGCTGTTCATAAACTGGCAGTCTTCTTGAGCTTGACTTCAAAGCAGTTTTCATGGAGAATGGTTTACTGTGTAAAACTTTCCAACAATTTTAGGTCCATACTGCATATTAAAGCTTTCCAAACAAAGGCATAGTTAGCATTTGCCCCTGAAGCTGTTTGTGTAAAATTTCCTCCTCTATGTTTTACTGGCTAAGTGTGACCAGTTATCATGTTTTGGGAGGCAGTGTTTTTCTTTTCAGCAAGAGCATGCTCTTAAGTCACTTTCAGCCTAGATCTAATAAAATTATAATTGTAATAAAATGAGGATTGTAAAGCAGCTTTGTAATCAAATCTCCTCATTTATACCTTTTTCAGTGAAGGGAATGCTGTGAATTTACATCTCTTGCAGTTAGCATTTGGTGGCAGGAAATGTCTGGCATCAGGAGAAGTCATGTATGAGGTAAGACAGGCCTGTATGTGAGAGATTAAAAGATGAAGTTTCCCGGAGTATCAGTTAAGTTGGCTCCTTGTATATGAATGACAGCTGAAATTTCTAGTCATTAAAATGAATGTGTGATGAGTTTATGGAATTGTAGTGCTTTATCTTATGGAACTGTCCCTTGGTGTAGTGGACATCTTGTTCTGGTCTGCATTTTTGATTAAAATAGATTTTATCATTAGTCATTTTATAAGATGGGATTCTTTGCTTAGCCTTCATGTTAGTTTTTCAAAGAGATGGTTTTGGTTTTTCTTAATTACTGTGCGTATGAATCTGTTATTTCCAAAATTCGTGAATAAAATAGAATAGAATGTGCATGTTTCAGAACAAGTGTTACCATTTTTTTTCAATAATGAAAGACTTTTTAATTTATTCATTTATTTTAGACACCTTTGATATTCATTTGTAGCATTTCCTGGAACCATTAAGAGAAAGCTTGTCTCTTCTCAGATTAAATCAATTAGATGTATAGAATGAGAATGTGTTGTTTCATGCCAGTTCGTTTTAGATCTCTGAAAGTTTTGGAAACTCATTTTTTGCTTGGAAGTGGTTTTGCTGGTTTTTTTTTTTTTAGTTTGGTGTTTTGTTGGGCTTTTTTATTGTAGAGCTGCTATTTGTCCACAGTACACATATTCATATATTGTATAGTAGACAGGTTAAATGAAGCCTGTACTGGAAAGACAATTATTTCACTTAATGCTTGCTTAGAAAATGGTGGTGGCAGAGGTTCAGGGCCATCCTTTATGTATATCTATTTCTGAGTGTCTCAAAGCAGTTTCTTGCTCTGTAGTAATTTGGAATCTTAAACACATTGTCCATGTTCATCCCATGTCCTCACCATAAGGAATTGAGGGATATTTCCCTGATAAGAGCTCATGGGGTTTGAAAGAAGGTTTTAAATCTCTAGGAAGTTCTCATTGTTGCTACAGAGATGAGTGTTCACTCTACTGATGTGCCTATCAATAACATCTCAGGACAGACCTTTAGCTGCTCTAATGTCAGGTTCTGTAATCAAAACATGGAGCAAAGGCTTTGTGTGAAGATGTGTTGCATTGTTTTAGATGTCTCTTTGCAAGTATATGTTCAGGTTTGTAATGACACTTTGATGATGCAAGGTATTCTACAAAACGTGTTTAGATGTAATGTTAGGGAAATGCTAAATTCTGAAAATGTGCAAAAGCCTTTAGAGTAAAACTTGCCTGTTATGAACTTGACACTTAATTCTGCTGCATGTCAGATGTAATTCCTGTTGATGGGAAACATACTGTAAAATAAGCATATTATGTCAGATATTTGCATTAGTTCATACTTGGATATAATGTATATTGTTATTTCAGAATTGCCTTTACTCTCTTCTTAATTTTTTCCCCCCAGGATTTTACATGTTGTGTCAAGCTCTTCAGTTTAGATCTCTCTGGTGGAATCTTTCCCTGGAGAGGGCAGACCAGCAATACTAAATTCCTCAGATGTCAGACCATAGAAAAATTTTGCAACCATGCTGACAGAGAGGATAACGTTAATGAAGGTTTGTTCTGATGTCCCTGCTTGGTTATTCTGAACTGCATGATTTGGAAATCTCAGCAATGAATGCTGTTCTGTACCCACAGTCCTAAAGTCTTAAATATTCATCTAGCTGACCTTGCTGGGCTTATTGTATGCTTAAGTTATGTGGGACTTTTTTATCCCTCTGAACATCATATTTTAAGGGAAAAAGTAGGCTTTATTTTATGTTTGCTGGGATGGTAGAGCAGTGTATGGGGTCATCTGTGTAAGGGTGGTCAGTCAGTTTGTTCTGCCAGTTGTCTTCATTGAACAGTAAGATCATTCTATTGCTTAGGAGTGTTACCTGAATTGTTTTTATCCTGCTCAAGCCTCTGGCTGCATCCAGTGTGCATCCAGTGAATCTAGTTCCCCAGGGCTGAAACTGGAGCCAGTCCTGTGAAATATCTTCATCAATAATCTGAATGAGGGGATCGAGTGCCCCCTCAGTAAATTTGGGACAAGATCATCATGAACAAGAATGTTGATCTGTTGGAGGTTAGGAAGGCTTTGCAGAGGGATCTGCACAGACTGGATTGATGGACCAAGGCCAGTTGTAGGACTTTCAAACACCTTTTGCAATACTTCAGGCTTGGGAAAAAGTAGCTGGAAAACTACCAAGGTATCCTGCATGACAGCTGGCTGAATACAAACCACCTCACCACATTAAAAAACCCCAAATCCCCTGAATAATTATTCATTCAGCATGCAAAACCTAATTAATAATTGTGTATTTGATTTTGCTTGAAACAAATATAAATTGAATAAGAAAAAGAGGCACTGAAACCTATTGCAGAGATGGTTGCTATTTCATAATTTCTTTTATCATTCCTAAGTGCTGTGTTTCATGAATGAAATAACAGCAAATATCTCATATCTTCTACAGTAAGAAACAATGTCTTGTCTTTGACAGTAATCTCTCCTGACACCAGTGTATCAATCTTCAGTTGGCAAGTGAATACCTATGGTCAAGAAAAACCATCTGTTCATTTGGGAGTGTTTGACATCAATCGCTGGTATCATGCCCAAATGCCAGAATCTCCAGGGTAGGTTTTAATTAAGAGGTTTCAGCATCTCTACAAAAGGTTAATTTGAAAATTGCTATTGAACTTACGCACTTGTTTTCTTTAAGGCCAGAAGAATTCCTTCATGATTGCCCCTATTTTGCCCTGTGGTCACTGGATCCTGTAATAAGCATGACTTCTCCAAACCTCATTTTGGATATTCTGGTACACGAGCGTAGTCTGAGTCGGGGAGTTCCTCCTTCTTATCCACCACCTGAACAGTTCTTTAATCCAAGCACCTATAATTTTGGTAGGTATTTCACTGCTTCTCTTTTGAATAGTGGCAAGCTTTGGTGGAGGTGAAATGCCACTTGAGTGGTTCTCTTTCTTGTTGATTGTTTGTCACATGAAAACCAAACCAATAAAAGCCCCACAAACCTTCTCCAACCTGGTTACTGTGTCCTGACAAGGCACTTAGTCTTGACAGGCGGCTGAGTTTTGGATTTTGGAGCTTCTGTAACATGGCCTGGGAAGGGGTGATGGTCCCAAAATGAAAAGTCTTTGAGCTGAGGCCCAAAGCACAGCACTAGATAGCTCTCAAGTCTCTAGAGACAGAGAGTAACTCCTTTTTATGGGATGTGTGTAAGTGATGTGAGGAAGGAAAGTGGTGCTGGAGGTTTGTCTTTGCAGACAGCAGTATTTATAAAGCATAAACTGGTGAGAAGGTGCCAGGGTCTGTCAAATGTTCCTTGTTTCTGCAGATGTGACCTGCTTGCTCAGCTCGGGAGTTGTTCACATGACTTGCACCGGCTTCCAGAAGGAGGTGACTTTTTTACTGTATTGAAAGTGTCAAGAGATGAACCTTTGGTAACTTTTCTCTTGCAGTGCTTTGAGTGTCAGAGACCACTTGATGCTCACACTGCCCATCCACATGCTTAGCTGCAGTCATATTGTGCCAGTTTCATGCAGATGGCACTGTTGTAGGGAGGCATGAGCAGGGATTGAATGGCTGGAAAGGATGGGTGTGGTGGAAGCTGGGGAAATGTTTACTTCTTTGTATGGTGTGGAGTTGGGGTCTTGATCCCTGATGAACTTGAGAAAGGAGGACAGCATGGAGAAAGTGAAAAGTGATTTAACTGTTGAGGAAGAAATGCATGTTTTTTCTGTCAGCCTTGGCCAAATTCTAATTTTTGAGCCACTGCACAGCTTTTAACAAACCCTTTCAAATTAAGTTCCAGCTCACTAAATATTTCAGCTTTGGCACAAACAAGCACAGATATGTGATTTGAAGTTGTTTGTTAGGTTTAACTTTTACAGAATTTAATTTGTGTCAGGGAAAATACCAGGCCTGTGTATTGATAGAGAGGCTGGAACATGCTTCCTTTAGCATTGCAGGGGTTGGTGTTTTCTTCTACAGGGTATTTTTTAAAAAATTGAAACCATTCGTTTGGCTGGTTTTTTTAAGGCAGAACCTTCCATCATTGAATGCTGTCTTAACTTGTTTTGATTGATGTTTCAGACCCTGAAGTTTTTGAAGAAATCTGGTCCTTTAATAAGTGAAGCCATCCGTGACAGCTACTCTCGGTGTCTTGTAGCTGGCTTGCTGTCTCCAAGACTGGTTGATGTCCAGCCGTCCAGTCTGAGTCAGGTGGGTGTATGCTGGAAAATCCAGAGAGAAATATATGCATCTTGTCTGAAGGCTGTAGAGGCTACTAGACATGACCATCTGAGTTCATCTGAGTTTTACTTGCAAGTTGCTCTAAGAGGCAGGTGTTGACATTATTTAGCAGAAATAATAATATTCTTAGATCCAGACTCTAAATTTGACTTGGAAGACCCCTCTGTGCAAGCTGACCCAGCCCACATAGTGCTTATTTTGCAAGTCTGATGTAGGCTCTTATATTCTGATTAGATGTTCTGATGTCAGCTCTGGTTGGGAAGTAACTTGGGAAAGAAAGAAGTTTTATGATGGCATTTCCTGAATTATGACTACATTGTTCAGAGACTTGTTATGCATTGGAGGAGGGATTGCTTTTGGATGCTAGAAAGAGAAATTTCAGAATTAAGTCAAGAAGCTTGGGTTTGAATTTCTTTGGCCACTCTAAGCAGTATTGGGCATGTTTCCTTGTCTGAAACCAGATTTCAGAAAAAGATGGAAGTATCACACATGCTTTCAAATGACAGAATGTCTAGAAATATCTTTGAATGTAATAATTTAACTTAGAAGGAAAACATATTTTGAGTATGTTTTAGAAAAAAGAGAGACAAGGAAAAAAAAAAGAAAAATGTCAATTTGTATGCAGGATCATTTCACCTAAAATAAATGTCTGAACACCAGCTGGAATAAGCTGCTACATTATTTCCATGTGTGTGCATGCCTGTGCATTATCCTTCTCAAGGACTGCCATGGCATTAGAATACAGTAATTGAACAGCCTGACATTCCAGACCATTAGAACTGAAATGTTTCCCATTTTTTATGGTGCTTTAACAAATTGAAACCTAATGTTTTGGCTGTCAGAGCTGCTTCCTGTCTTGTTAGTCTCAGGAGCTGCTTGGCCTCAGCTTCACTGTCTCCCTGCAAACACAGTGGTGTTTGCTCTGTCCCCTTCATGTGTTCCTGATGGCAAAGGGGTGTGCCCACAGTGCATTATGGGTCTTAGCAGGGGATGTTACTGGAAATAGTTAACTGGGACTCAGTGAATGAAGACTGAAACCCTGAGGCAAAGAAATAGAGATTGAAACTAGCCTGCATGAAGTTGAAATGTCAGAGGAAAACGTTCCTGTGTTCCTCAAACCAAGCAGCAGTCCAGCCTGTGGGTAGAATGAGGAAAGTGTCAAGAATATGGAACTAGCTGCATTTGCAGCTGATGTCTGAGTGGGTAACCAGTCAGCAGCAAACACTTCTGTCAGTGGCTCAGGTAGCGTCTGATTCAGAGCTACTACAGGGGTCACTGACAGAAACTGCAGTGTTTATCAAGGTGAGACTGAGAGGGAAAGTCTGTGAGGTTGTGATTTGCTTTTGTCTGTTCTGTGCAGGAGGAGCAGTTAGAGGCAGTGCTGTCAGCTGCTGTGCAGACAGGCTCTTTAGAACTTCTGACAGGATGCATTAAACACTGGACTTCTGAAGGTAATGCTGCTTCCACTGTTTTTATGTTTGTGTTTTGGTTAGAAATCATGGCTTCATGTCCTTTTTGTTTTCTGTTTTTAAAGAGCAGCCAAGTTCTGCTGTAAATTTACGGTTTGTTCTTGAGTGGACGTGGAACAAAGTGATCTGTACAAAAGATGAACTGGACCAAATATGTGAGTAGCGGCGTGGTGGTTTTTAAAACCTGGAGTCATTCTTTGTAAAGGATCTTCTTCAGTACTCTGCCAGTGCATGCTGCTGGTTCTTTAAGTGGTTCTTTAAGTCTCTTGTGGTTGTTGAAGTGTTGTAGTTTGGAAGTGTGCAGTTGCTGTGCTGAGTGATGATTCAATGTTTCTCCTTGACAAGGTGTTCCGCTGTTTGACGGCTCCTGCAACTTCATTGACCCGCAGACATTACAGTCCCTCCAGCACTGCCAGCTGCTGCTGAGCAACCTGAGCACAGTCCTGAACTGTTTTCTAGCAGAAGCCCGAGAGCTTACAGAGAAAGGTTGGTGAGAGCCCTGCTGGGCCTTTGGTGTGATTGTTAACTTTTGGAAGGATGCTTGGGTTGTAACTGTGGAGACAGGAGCTGCTGTTGTTTTGGATGGCAGGGAGAGAGTCAGGTTGAGCTGGGAGGAGGGGTTTAAATCTGATCAGTTGGGACTTTGATTTAAGCCACGTTGAGTTCAGGGGAGCAGCTTGTTGTGGAGTTCATGAGGCTGGGTAGGAGAAGGTACACTGGTTCAGCACTGAGCTGAGTAAGCACCTGGGCAGCAGTTGCAGCAACTGAGTGTGGTAATGCTGAGAAGTGTTCCTAATTGTTAGCTAGCAATTGATAGTTGTGTGCAAATTGCTGGGAAATAGAAAGGAAACCAAAATGAGTAAAGCAATTTCCTTGAGGTTTTTTGGCTTCTGATTTTAAAAATTGTTGTTCGCATGTCGAGGGAAAAAGAGGACAATAATATCTTTTGCTAAAGTAAAAATCTCTGGTATATGGAAAACAAATGTTGTCTTCTTGAGTATATCTTATAGTTTAGGCTTTATTTTTCAATTTCAATCCTTAGTGATTCTGTTTCTTTGTAGTGACTGGGGTTTTTTGGTTGGTGGTTTTTCCTTCAAATTCATAAGTGATCCAGAGGGACAACTAAAAAGACAGGTTTCCACTGTGTTTGTTCATATTTTTTCTTTGTTCTGCAAAGGGGGTTTTGTAAAATGAAAGGAATTGCAAAACTCAAATCATGTTTTGCCTTTCTTTCAGGTTTTTCAGACTTGACAAATAAGCAGATGGTAACCAGCCTCATTTTTTTGTATGTACAAGTGGTGATCTGGTTCTGTCGATCCAGTCTCCTTCCTGAGGGTTTAGGTAAGCAGAAATTGTAGTACCAGCACACTCATTTTGATAGTAAAAGCAGTACCTGCATGTTTTGAACCTTTGATTTATTGCTTGAGGTGAAAGTGCACCTTGGAAATGCTCTTAATTGAGACACCTTATAAATTCCATTTTCAGCTTTAATCATTTTACAGATGCTCACATGTTCACAAAGTCATTCCTTTGAGAGTGGTTTATTTAGGAGTAGCCTTGAACTTACCCTATGTGCTCTGAATGCAGCATCAACAGCAAACATGAAACTGATCTTGAGAGAAGAAGTAGTTGTAGTTCTGCAGTTTGCAGCAGTAGTAGTTTTGTCTTAGTTCTCCTTTAGCAAAGGCAGAAACAGGATTAGATTCTTTGAGAGTTGGAGGCTTCTTGAGGTTGTGTGATTTCTGTCTGTCTAGACCAAAATTTTAGTTGAAAAACGTGGTCTTACTTTAACTTGCTTTTACTTTATCCCCTGTAGATAATCAAGATGATCACATTCATTTGTCCAGACCTTTCTACGATTATCCTCTGATTCAGAGCTACTATACGGGTCACCGAGAGAAACTCGAGCGCTTATCAAGGTAAGACTTAGAGGAATTTTCTAGAAAGCTGCCACTGTTAGACTGTGTGAGAGTGATTATTTTTGCAGTTAAAACCCTTTGTCTGCTCTCCTTGGCATTACATGTAACAGAGCATGAAAGCAAACCTGGAACCCAAAAGGTCATTGCAACTCTTCTCTTGGGTTTGTGCATTGGACTCCTTGATGAAAAAGTTGATTGTGAGCTAAGGACCATCTTTGCTCTGAGTCTGAAATCTGTGACATTGAAAGGCTGGAATGAGTGTTTTACTCTGTGCAAGCCCTTGGTCCCTTTTGTTGCAGAGGCAAATGGGATTCTGATTGCTTGATGATTGATGGAATGGTTTCCCAGCTGGGAGAGGAAGTGGAGAAGTTGTGGCGGAGAGATGAAGGCGGCACTGGGAAATACCCACCTGTTAGTTTATATGTGAGTGTTGTGTTCACTGCAAACCCCAGCAGCAGCAGTCCCCTAAAGCCAATGATGGTGAAAGACAGGAGCATTAAAAAACCTTTTCATCTTTCATTTCAGGCCCTGCTGGATCTCTATTTGCTAGAAAGCATTGAAGAAAGCGACAAACATGCAATTGTATCCTTTCCAGATTGTGTTATTTCTCCTTCAGTAATAACAGCATAAATGTTCTTACATGTTTGTCACCTATGTGTTTTTTGCAAATTCTTTTCTGATACAAGCAAACAGGTTCCCTAAAATATTCAAGATAAAAACCTTGCTTAGTTTCTTTCAAAATGTAATAGTTTTTAATTTTTTTAAGCGCTCCTTTCTGTAGCAATGGACTGTGTATTAGAACAGTGCCTGAAATATGCTGCTTCAGAACAGAAGGGTTTGTAACAGCAGTGGTTTTCCTGTTGCTGATTTGTGTCCCAGCCCAGCTAACAATGTTTGCTTTTTTTTGTGTAAAAAGTACAAGTACACAGAATAATAAAGAGGGGGTTGAGAACAGTCATTGGGTTGAAGCCTAATTTTTAAGCTGCTGGAACATGCAGACTTTCCTTTGTTGTTTGTTGGCTAAATGAAGAAAAGAGGCTGGAAAGCAAAGGGTTAAAAATGGTTGTGGTCCCAAGCTGCCTTACTCAGACACGATCCACATGAAGTTTTAAACACAGTTTCAAGCAGTCAGTGCCAAGTTGCATTGTAAGGGCACCATAATTTGTGTTGGTTGTGTGAAGACAGGAAATGGGGAGAATAAACAGCTGTAGAACTTGTTTTCTTTAATAATTAGGCATTGGATGGTGAAGTGTGTTGCCTGTCCAGCTGGTAGCTTCACTGACAGAAGCAGAAGCCTGGGTTTGTAAGAGCAGTGTATAAACACCCAGTATCTGCCTCTTTGATTGCCTTACAGAAATCCACAAGTGTTTCTTTCTGGAAGTATATTCAGAATACAGTTTTGAGATTAGGACCTGCCTATTGATATAATGGGTTTTTATAGCTTAAAATGGCAAGATCAATACTTTGGGAAGTTCTGCTTTCTACGACTTTCATATTCTTATTTCATTCTTTTGCTAAATGTAATGTGATACAAGTTTTTGGTCTTAGCGATTTATTCGCCTTAATTAGGTACTCTCAGACAATTTACTTGCTGCTGGATATCATCCATTTCTTTCCAAATAAAACAGAAACTTTACTTGTTTCCTTTCTAACTGCCTTTGCTATCCCTTGGGGTCTTGTTAAACTGATTCGAGGATTTTGGCTTCTAGATCACAATGATTATGAAGTAAGTATGAAACAGTTGAGTTAGACACACATTGCACTGCAGAGCAGTAACCACTAAAATATTTTTAACAATTGCTACTTAGGTGTTACAAGCACCTAAGAGCATAAGAAGCTTTTTTTTTTAACAGTGGCCTGACATCTTCAGTAACAAGTTATGATTTGAGATTTTGTTTTAACTACTTTAACAGAAAATTGATTGAAACAAAGGAGTAATCACCATAAATAATGCTTAATATTTGCATTTTTA
Organism: Ammospiza nelsoni; assembly: GCF_027579445.1. Classification (NCBI taxonomy): domain Eukaryota; kingdom Metazoa; phylum Chordata; class Aves; order Passeriformes; family Passerellidae; genus Ammospiza; species Ammospiza nelsoni. Next base: position 34,445,432 of record NC_080635.1, on the reverse strand, counting down.
AAGCCATCTCTGTTTTAGGAGGTTTTCAGCTGACTGGTTGGGCACTGATTCTAAGAGTGTTTTTGGTACTTGAAGCATGGAACATTTGAGACAAAAGACTGCAGGAGTGATGTGTCAGCCTGATCTTCCCAGTGCTTTAGGTTGTTTTTTACCTGTCACTATGTGAACAGAACCAATTTGATTATCAAGTAACTTATTATTTAGTAATGTATTTATAAAAAGAGATGTTTGTACACAGAATTTCATGAACTTACAAAAATCTGAATAGTTAGTTTTACGACATTCACAATTGTATCGCTGATTTTTTTTTTCCTGCAAATACTGAAGAATTTTACTGATGTGTCCTGGATCAAGTATTTTCTTATTTAGACCTCTGAGTTGGTCTAACCCACGTCCAGCCTTGCTGCAGAAAGTTTTGACTCTTTGTTGCCTGGCTGTGTGTATCTATGGTGATGAAGCTGTTCTCAACTTGTGCAGAATTCCCTGGCCCTGCTCTTCCATCCAGCTACACTCAAGACAGTGTCATGGCAGCACATGAGGATAATCCAGTCCCTGATGTGCCAGGGGGAGCACAGGCGAGCCCTCAGGTACATGCAGATGATGAAGCCGTCCATGTCCAGCAGCAGTGAGGTGCGGCTGTTCCTCACCGTGCTCTTGTCCAACAGGTAAGGAACCTCCCCTCTTTTGGCATTCACATCTTGGGAAATGTGGAGAACTGATGGCACAAATGGGGCTCCCCTCCATTTCCTTTGAGCTTTGAATGGCTACCCTCACTGTGGGGCATCTTTTTGGCCTCAGGGTTTCCATTCTTTTCCATGTCCTAAACCTTAACTGCAGGTGCATGGTGGAGGCTTGGGGTCTGTTGCAGCAACACACCACGAAGTTAAACATAGAAGAGCTGCTAAAGCACATGTATGAAATCTGTCAGGAGATGGGGCTGATGGAGGATTTGCTGAAGCTGCCCTTCACAGACACAGAAAAAGTGAGTTTGGAGAAGAAACAAAAAAAAACTTGTCTCTTTGGCAAGAGAGGAGGCAGAATGGTAATGATGTTTGAAATGTGTTAATTTTCTCACAGGAGTGTTTGGAGAAGTTTTTACAGACCAAATCTGGTGTTCAGAACCATGAATTCCTCTTAGTCCACCATCTGCAGCATGCCAACTACATCCCAGCACTCCAGCTGAATCAATCCATGAAGGCCAATCTGACGGTAAGGGTAGCAGTTCTGCTGAGTGTGCAAGTTTCTGTCAGTGTGACTGATCACTTTTGATAGTCCTCAAGAAAAATCTTGCTTTCTCTTTTATACCATTATTTGAAAGACTAGGAATAAGTTCCTACATGTCAAGTTACAGCTGAACCTAAAAGGTGGCTGAAATAATTTTACTACTGCAAACTGCCGTGTGAAGTTATAAATTAAATGTTCAGTTGTTGACTCCACTGAAAGTTTGTTTGTATCTGACAAAAAAAATAGGTATCTTTTGTACCATCTCATATTTTCCTTCAGTTCCTCAGATCCTGCTGTTATATGTGGTTTAGCTAGGGAAGTTATTTTTGTAAGTTTTTTTCTGTGGAATAAAGAGTATGTTGTCTGTCACATCTTGTATCTTGCCTGACAGCAGTCTGGATAGTCAACAGGTCAAATATGTGTAGTGGGGTTTAGTTGTGGTTTTGGGTTTTTTATTTTCTCAAATTATAGTACAAGCTCTCTGATTCCAGTAGTTTCATGCTACCAATTTTATGACATAAATTCTAACCTATGTTTCTCAAAATATCCAGATCAAATTTTGCATTATGTGAACTTCTCTTAGGGATATCTGATGCACGTTTTGGTTTTTGAAAGTGTATTTTTCCAGTAAGTCAAACTTAAAAGGTAGTCTTGGAAGGTTTAAGTGTGTGAAAACTGTGTGTGAAAACTGTGTTCCAGACAGGTGTGTGTAAGTAGATTTTCTTAATTTTCCCATCATTTTGTCCAGTGTAATTTGCAGTTGCCCTGTGTAGTCAGTAATCTCAGATATCTTTATTTCATTATAACCAGAGGAAAGCCTGCTCTTCCGTAAGCCATTTGAAAATTGCAGGTGTTAAGAATTATGTAAGAATAGGGCTCTGCAAAGTGCCAGAGTCCTTTTAACTAGGAGTTTTATGTTCTACTTTTATTCCAATCTTCTTTGCACTTATCCAAAACTACCAGGTGAAATTGGTGTGTGCTTCTGGGTGGAACCTGCTGTGGTTCTGTGCAGTGGATTTGTTCTCCTTTGTCTGTAGAGCAAATTTAGGCCTTAGTTAGAAAGAGCAGAGACAGTCCTGTGCAATGAACTTCTGGTGAATTGTTAACTTCTTGCTTTGCACATTTCCTTTGTCAGAATGGTCGTGATCCTCGTTTGAGAGAGAGAGCAGTAGCCAGAAATTCTTTGTTAGACCAATATATCAAGGTCCTTCCCACAGTCCAAAGGAAGCTGGCAGTAGAGAGAGCCAAGCCGTACCGTTTGCCTTCATCGGTCTTAAGAGAAGGTAATTTTAGAGAAGGGAACGAGGATGTGGAGCTGGCCATCACTTGGAATGCACAAGGCTGATACTGCTCCCTCTTGCTTTACAGTGCCAAGGCCAAAGCCATTATCAACAGCAACAAGGCAGGCTAATGCAGGAAATGTGCATACAAGAACAAGTTTAATCACTAAAGTACTGTCCAGATTTAAAGAAGCATGGCTAGGAAACAAGACAACCAGTTTCTCAGAATATAAGAAGTAAGCAGCCTGTTCACAAAGTTTAGCCTTGTTTTATGTGTTTGAGGGGAGACAGAAAAAGGAGAAAAATCTCTTTGAATTGTGTTAGTGTCTTGGTGGGAAGGTACATGTGAAAATAGCTTTGTTTTGCTTTTTTGCACATAAAAAATACGTTTGAGACACAATTCATCATTAGTACTATTTGGAGAACTATACTTTTCTGCTGTGATAATCTCAGTTAGGCAAATACATGTGTTTACATTATGAGAAATGTGCTTGCAGAGTTTAAGACAGCTGAAACTAAAGCTTTGACCACCACCAAGCTCTTGGTGTACTGACTTTGACAGATGAACAAAGAGAAGTGCCTGTCACTTCCATGTGGGCCTAATGTATCACCCCAGCAGTGAGGGTTTACCTGTCTTTCTTGTTCACTGGGTGTTCGTGTTGTCAGCATCACAGCATCACTTTTTTTTTTTTCATTTATTTCTTGATTTTCCTAGTGTAAAACGAGTATTTTAACAGGTTGCTGGATTTGGTGGTTCGTCCTGGTCCTTCCCGCTCTGTGGCACAGGATGAGACCCAGCAGCAGCCCTCGTGCAGAGCTTCCACTTCTTTTGTGGCATCCAGCCCCCCGAGAGCAAATACAGATTGCTCCAGCTCCCAAAACAACCTGCCAGGAGCATCAGAGCTGAATGTACTGGAAACTCCTCTTGTGGTCAAGGTTTGTATTTTAAAAAGTCAGTAGCAACCAACCAAACCAGAAGCTTGTGAGCTTTGTTTAAAATGAAACCCCTGGCTTCAAATGGTGAGGTATTTTTTGCATGCATGTAGTTATTGTATACACAGTCTTTTCCAGCAGTAAAACGGGCACAGAGGGCAAGTTTAGTTTTCAGTTAATTGCAGCAGTCACCTTGTCCCACAGCTTTGAGAAATACACTTGTTTTTATTGCATGGAACAAAGTTCAACCTGGACCTTTCAGTCTATACTTAGCTGCCTAAAGATGCAATTTGTGGCTTAACCATGTCATTATTTAAGTGCCAAGTAGCTTTGTGTATCTTGATGTGCATTTCTACAATCAAGAACTGTGCTTCAAACTCTTAATCCAGTGTCATGAATGACAACTGAGCAATGTCAGTGATGTGAGTCTCTGTCAGATTCAGTGATGACTCTCTGCAGCAGTTTTGCTTATCAGGTGTTTGTGTTAAACTGTATTTCCAGTCATTGCCATCAAACTGTTACCGTGCAAGGCAGTAACACCTGACACGGCCCCTTGGTTCTGATCTTTTTGCCTTTGCCTACCTGAATGAAATCATTGCCATCTCCCTAAATTATAACCTTTTTCTTGTTCGGAAATATCATCTATACTATTGAACTAGCTTCATCCTTCTCCTTTCTTACTCTTTCAATACTGTAAAACATTTCCAAGCCAGGAAAACCTGAACACTGCTCCATGAGGATATGTAGGTATTTTTACATCACTATCCTTTAATCTTGTGTGCAGATTGATTAATTAGTGAAGAAATAAGCTGTGGCTGTTGCTCTGTTGACTGGCATCTGGAATACAGCAATTGAAAACACTGCCTTGTGGAATAAGGGTTGTGTGCCTTTTAAAAGGGCAGCGTAGAAACCGCAAAAATTACTGGGATAGGAGAGAACATTGTAGGCAACAAGATGCTATACTCTTGTTTGTTCAGGAATTTTGAAAAATAACCTGTTATAACTGAATCTTTAAGCATTGGGTACCCAATTGTATTTTACCCTGTCAGAGGCAGTGGGTCACTCTGCACTGCTCCACAGCCAGAGGGCACTGCAATGCAATGGGCACCCCTGGCTGTGTACACACCTTGTGTTGGAAAAGTGCTCCTGGTCATGGGCGGTGGCAAATGGTCAGTTCTGGAGAGAAATACCAGAAACAGAGCATGTGAATTGCACACGGGGACTGCTCTGAGCCCTGTGCCTCAAACACATAAACTCTCAGCTGTGAGGTGGTACGTATATTTCACATTCAGGGGTGGTCTTAAGGGAAAAGCAGCTTTTCTGTGTCTTTAATTTCTTCTAGCTCGGTGTGAAATTAGTCTGCTTGCTACTGAATAAAGCATTAACAGACATTTTTTAACTTTAGGTTACTGAAGACAGTGCAGTGACAGCATAAACTTAAGAAGCAGCACCTGAAAACCCCACCATATAGTGATCTACATCCATAAGGCAATCTTCAACACAGCTATGAGACTACAAAGCATCAATCTGTATGTGATTTGCCTCAGAAAAATAAAGGTCAGTGTGATACAGCTGAGGGACACAGACTTTTGTGACCTTAAGTATCTCAGAGTAACTTTCACAATTTTTACAAGTTCTACTGATAAAACAAAAAAAGCCTCTACACAGAAACAGAATTTAATGTGTTCACACTCCTGAAAATCATGAAGGCTACCTTTCAAATATTCCTGTGACTCAAAGCTTCCATTGCCCACAAATACCAACCCAGAAATCAGACAAAAGGACAAGACACTCATAATTCTGAGGCTAACAACAAAAAGCAGGCTCATCAACCACAGTATCAAGCAGTGTGAAACAGGTCAGTGCACCCAGAACCTGGATCACATCAGGTCAGATTCCAAAAACAATCAACAGAACAAGCCTCCTTCTTTACAGATGCAAAAGCACAATACAGTTCATGACTACTTACCTAACTACAGAGACTACACATAGATCTGCACTAACAACAATTCTTAAATAAAGGAAAGATTAATTGAAGATGTTAATAAAGACAAATACCAAACACACATTAGAAATAACTAGTAGCTTATCTGCTAAGGCACTTCTGTTTCCAGGCTGCCTGCTTTACATAGTTGCAGAATGGGGCAAAGCAAGGCAGCTATGCTTACTTGTGAAGCAGATGGTGTAGTGGGTCCATGAAGTAGGAACTTGAACTTAGATAATGAGATTAAGATTCCAGAATTAGTACCCAAGAAGTTACCAATTTAATAGGTCTGTGAATTAACACTCAATATCAACCCTTTAGGGGTTTGCTCACTATAGCAAATACTATTATAGCTTTTAACTTGGATTTTCTTCTGTTTCTGCTGCAAACAATAGCATAGTGAAACTGTTTTATGACTAGGCTTTTGCAGCCAAATGGGTTTTATTAGAGTTATACCCAGGAAAGGTGTTAGTTCATACAGTTATGTTCTCACTTCAGACTTCAGGCTTGCTAATAACAGAGAACTCAACACCACGCTTGTTGAGGCGATCAATCAGTTTTGTTTTCGAGAAGGCAGCTCCTGGAGAATACACACCGCCCCTGTAAGTGAAAATCAAAAAGGAGAAACATTGGTGGCATAGTGATTGAGGGACACCTTTTGTTAAGCTAGAGATGTGCTTCCCTGACTAAGAAAGAAAAAGCCACTTAGTCCGAGAAGAGAGTGGGTGAGGAATTTGGCAGGGTGGTTATAATCGTAGGTTCATTTCTGCATCCAGCAAACTCTATAGAAACCACTCCATTAACTGAACATAAAGACATTGATGCCAAGGCCTGACTAAAAGCCTGTGACTACTGATTGGCTAGTGAAGAGCAAGTGGCTTTAAATCAGCTTGCAGTGAAGCATCTCCCTTGCACAGCCAGTTGGGTGAGGTAACACAAATCCACAGGGCTGATTAAGTGTATTTTCAAAGAGAAACATTTGCACACAGTAGCTTTTAAGGAGAGCAAGCTGCTCAGCATGTGAGGGTACTTACTGTTTAGGCAGAGAAGCTGAATCTTCCAGAAGAGATAGAGCTGCTTGAACCATTGCAATTGGTGTAGCAACATATCCAGGCTCTGACAAAAAAAACAAACCAAACCAAAATCCCCCAATGAAATACAGTGCCTTGAAATGTAGAATGTAATCTTGCTCTTCCCTACAGCATTCTGGAGAATAATGTCTTTAGCAATGAAACAGCCTTTCCCATTTAAGAACAGCTTTTTTTTTACCTAGTAAACAGACCAAGTAGCTGGTGAAATCCTTAAGATCTAATCCAGACAAATACTGCTTCACATAATGGCCTCTAACCACACAACTGTGAGTGACCACATCATGGTGACAGAAGGCTTTCTGACACAGTAAGAGCTTTCCCCATCCTGTATTCAGTTCGGAATTTTACCATGCAACACTTGCATTCTGCCACACCTCCAGTTATTTAAAGCTATGCTCCAGTAACTCATTTCTGAATGTGCATTCTTGCTCTCTCCAAACTTCAGGTGTCATCTCCCCTCAAGGAATAACCTGAACAAAACTATGTATTAGTCAGAAATTATACCACACCAGACCTGTTAAAGTTCACTCTCTGGGAACTGGAAATAAACAAAGTACTAAGTCCAGGCTGTAACAACTAAAAACTATTCTTAAAGCCCTCTTCCTTCAAAAGGTCTGCTCTGCAAAAATGAAAATCAGACCAGGGAAAGTCAGAGGGAAGAGATTCACAAGAATGCAAGTGAACTGGCTATTTCAAAACCCAGGTCACAATGAATTCTAGTATCCAAGTTAACACACTGTAAAGGCTGTTGGCTTTGTTCCTGTTGCAGATGCTTCTCAAGGGTGAAAGGGACAGCAGTGCAATCAGAACTGTATTTTAGAATAGGGAATGCTAGGCAAAATACATACCTGGTCCTTTCACCTCAGTGCAGATCTTCACATTTGGTTTGGCATTCTGGGGATCTTGTCCCTCACTGTAACCCTCACCAAAAAAAGTCATTGTAAAAGAGGTTGCATCCATCTGTAGTGGACAAGACAAGCATGGTCACCAAAAGAGAAACTGGTTGCTACCAGAAAAGCACAAGTATCCAAATTCTATATATAGAATCCTGCCAAAGACTATAATCCATTTAAACATGAAAGGAGTTATTTTGAATTACTGCTTAAAAGGTTAATTTGAGTTTTTAACTGCTTCCACTTTGTTGCACTGGCCTTGTACTAAAGTCTGTTTGTTCTCTCAGTAGTTCCAGTCCTGGGTTTTTTGCTAATCAGTCTCCCTTGGTCATCACCTTTGATAGAGTGCCCTGAGCCATCCATGGAAATACATCAGGCCCAGCAACATGATCCATTTAGTCCTCATAGGAGTTACACACACTTTGATGTCTAAAAGCAGAAGGTGTGGTTATTTAAATATCCAGTAACTATCTAAACAGGCACACACAACATGCATTTGGACCCAGGGAGGAAGTTGTATGAGTGGAGGCTGAGGCTTCTTGGTCTGATCAGCCTGGAGAAGAGGAGATTGAGAGGAGCCCTCACTGCAGTTACACCTCCCTTGTGAGAGGAAGAGGAGGGGCAGGCACTGATCTCTGTGGTGCCCAGACAGGACCCAAGGGAATGGCCTGAAGTTGTGTCTGGGAGGTTTAGGGTGGATATCAAGAAAAGTTTCTTCACCCAGAGGGTGGTTGGGCACTGGAACAGCTCCCCAGGGAAGTGGTCAAAGCACCAGCCTGACAGTGTCACCAGCCTGACAAGAAGTGCTTGGACAGCGCTCTCAGGCACATGGTGTGACTCTTGGGTGTCCTGCGCAGGGCCAGGAGCTGGACTTTGATGATCCTTGTTGGTCTCTTCTAACTCAGAATATTCTGTGATTCATCTAGAAATTATTTCTTTGAGGCTAAGCAGTTGACTCTAAATTACTATTCCACCATTACCACAACAAATGTATTCTATAACTGTGGTAGGAAACAGTCAGTTACCTGCTTCTGGGTTGGTCCCTTCTTTGAGAAGCATCCAGCAGAGAAAAATTCCGGGTACTGTATGAATAGAAGAGAGAAAAAAAAAGGAAGAAAAAGACAAAAAAAGACCAATAGTAAATAAGAGGGAGAAAAAAAGATATCTCCAATATCTCCAAACACTAAATTATTTTATGTTTTAAAAACTTACTTTTGTCAGAAGTTTTCTTCCAAAGTTAAACTTCACCAGAAGAAGAAATAACATGCCCAGAAACATCAGCTTGATGACAGAGCCAAGACCACCTACGGTCACATAAGCACCATACTGGACCTGAAGCAAGAATGTATTTTCAGTGATAGGATTTACATTAATTTTTTCCATCAATTGATTTTTATAAATCAATCTACCCTGTAAGTAAGATGCAGTTATTTTGTACAACACACATTTGTTTAAACAGGGCCTTAAACAATTGTCTTAGCTCTAAGGAACTGTTTTGAAGAATGCTTCACTTTATCATTCATTCTGGGAAGACAATGTAACTACAGAGTGAAGAGGGAGCAGACATGGTACACAAGAACAGAAGACTTTACAGAAAGATGTGTTCTGGCATCCAATTTCAGCCTTCTTTCCTAGATCTTTTCTCCTCCTTGTGCCTTTTTTAAAGAGAAACTGTAATAGAATGACAAGCCTTTCTCATTTGTAGCTTCCAAGTGCATTTTTAAAGCACCATCTCACCCTCATTGCTGAACTGATGCCTGTGATTCTGCACAGCAATTATACAGATTGTTGGTGCTCATCTTCTCTCAGGAAATCATGGAAAACAAAAATTAATAATCTTTTTCACCACCATTACTTCACACTGCCTTTACTCTGCACATTGGAGACCCAAGCACCAAAGAAATCTTAACATACAAATGAGCAGCATATGAATTATGTATCAGAACATTTACTACACTATACTGAGCTGGCTATGGCTACCATTGACTACAATTATGATGCTTTTAGAAACTCTGCTGATACAACAAGAAAAGTCTCTGCACAGAAGCAGAATTTAATATATTTATCATGAAGGCTACCTTTGAAGTATTCCTGTGACTCAAGGTTTCCATTCCCTACAAATACATACCAAGAAATCAGACAGCAGGAGAACCGGACATGACAATCTCATAACTATCATGTTAGCAAAGGCAGGCTCATCAGCCACAGTCTCAAGTAGCATGAAACAGTGCACAAATAACAGTAACTTACAGGTGTTTCCTGCAACTCTGTGTGCAAATAACGCTGAGTCCTTTTCACAACAGAACCATCAGATCCCATAAACGTAAGACAGTACTCCTTGAATTCTGGACTGTAAAACATAAATCCTCTGCAAATGAAAAAAAAATTAAGTCAGAAAAAAACTGTTCCAATCTTCACACAAACTGAAAGAAACTGACCATAATGGCCTTACCATAATCAGTTTTTTTCTCTCAAGAATTTTTGTGACATTATCTCTTTTCACTGAAAGCAAGCAATTCCAAATATATCCCTGGCTCACTCAAAATTCACTACATATAATTCACTATATGCACTATATCAAGGATGAATTTGATAATCAATATAATAGTCTTTTCATTTTTTCCCTCCATTCTACTAATCGCTTCTGAAATAAAAAGCTGTCACTAGAAGTCCTTTAGAATGCATTAATTTTGAGACCCAGTAAATGATGGGACGTGTTCTCTTTTCAGTAAGATATGAACAAGTCAGTAAAACTGAACTTATCTAGAAAACTGAACAATTCTACTAGATGAGCATCTCTGTGTTCATACTGTACTAAAGTCCTAACTGCATCTTCTCAGTATTTAATACTGCAGCAATCTGTATCATAAATACTGGAACTGTTAGGAGACTGTATATTCCACATCTTATGCTTATACCTTTTTTTAAGCTTTGCACCAACTACTGGAACAGGGGCATATCCTATCTGTTTTCGAAGCTTCTTCAGGCTGGCTTCATCTGCAAGGCCATAGACAGCTGATTTCCAGGTCCCATCATGTACACCAAGACCCTTGTGACATACCATGAAACAATAATTAGTTCAGTATTTAAAGGTTTCATGGATTATTTTAATAATATTTGAATCACTACATGTATTACAATTATTACATATAAATGTTATGATGATAGTGTATTGAAATGGTGTGGGTTGACCTTGGCTGGATGTCAGGTGCTTACCCAAGACACTCCATAACTCTCCTCCTAGCTAAGATAGGAGGAGGAGAAAATAAGATTGAAAAATCCCTTGTGTGTAAAGATAAAGGTGAGTTAATAAAGCAAAAGCTGCATATGGAAGCAAAGGTGTGGTAGCAACAAATGCCTCCCCCCTACCCTTCTCCTCCTTTCCCTTAGCCTTTATTGTGAGCAGAACTCACACAGCACGGTGAGTTTGGGGCAGTTTGGGACAGCTGTCTGGGCTGTGTCCCCTCCCAGCATCCTGCCCACCCCAGCCCATGAGGTGAGAGGGGAATGCTGCACAGACAGCCCTAGTGCCGTGCCAGCACTGCTCAGCAGTGGCCACAACACTGCTGTGTTACTGACACCTCTGCAGCAGCCACGCATAGCTCAGCACTGTGAGGGCTGCTGTGGGAAATGAACTCCACATCAGCCAGACACGACACAATCTCCACCCCTCTTTCCACATGACCTGCAACATACTCAGGACCCACAGAATTTAATACATATCTGTAGCTCTTCATAACTACATCTCAGTGTAGTTAATTCTCATTATTGAAATCCTTTTCTTACCAACACTTTGAACTTATGCTATATATTTAAATATATGTCCTCATATCCAACATATAGATTTATACATTCCCAGGAACTCCTGTCCCCTGCTGCTTAACAGATACCATGCTCCCATTCAATGGGCTTCCTCCACTCCTCCAGATGTTTTTTAAGAACAAAAATGGTTTGTAAGGCAAGATGGATGCTCATGCCAGGAGCAGTAGTGTTTGGCTGTTGGGCATCAAGACTGACTTGGATCATTGTTGCATTGTTTTAACAACAGCATTAGAATTATTGCATATATTACACATTATTACAACTACTATCCACAGGTATTATTATTACATGCAATAAAGTATATTGAAACGACCTTCCCCCCACCAACAAACAAAAACCCCAAACAGCCTAACACTAGCATTACTGGCAATACACTCTGGACCTGTTACAGCTTCACTTGTGTAAGAATCCTTCCCAAATGTCTGCAAAAGCAAAATAGTTCTTGGAGCGGCTTACCAGGGCAAAATGTGGGTAGACAGCTCTGCAAACAGACCGTACAAAATGGTGTTTGCTTAGGATACTTTTAGTAGCTCCTAAAGAATAAAGTTCTTAGACTTATCAAAGACCTGCCAGCTTGCTCCTTGCTCTGACTTAATGTAGCAACATTTATTCTGATGGGCTGTGGTGATGTTATCACAAATACTCCTGAGTTTCAGGAAGGAAGAAACCAACTAACCTCAGGCCCAGATTTCACTGACAGGAAACTTTCAACAGCAGTTAAGGTACCTGTAAGGGAGGGGAAAATATTACATATTTTCAATATTGCATACTGGCACATGCAGTCATTAGTCTGCAAAGCCAGAGAATGCTCTGGTAGACTCAAAACAGCAGGCCACTGACATTATCAGCAGAGTTACATCTTTATCTCAAAGCAAAGTAATGTAACATTAAGATGCACAGCTATTTGAGTCAGCAAGTATTCGATTTATTGTGGAAATTACTTCAATACAGGTCATACTAGTATTACCTCTATTCATTCATTTTTTTCATTTATCTAATGAATGAGATAATGTAAAAAAAATCATTGAAAAAAGGTAAGTAATATTGAGAGCCACATTTAGTTTTCCTCCAAGTTTCAAATAAAAGATGATGTAGGCTGAAAGCAAACTTGAACTTAAAAATTGTTACACCCAAACTACAAAAAATCCACCACCAAAACAAAACAACCCATGACCCCCCCCAAAACACAGAAAATATTTAATTTTAGCATAGTTTAAAATAGTGTTCTGCAAAGAATGCTTAGTTTGATGAACAGCAGAACAACACAATGCCTCCAAATTCTGATTTGTTTTGCTTTGTTTAGTTCCTTCTGAGATTGTAAAACTGTATTTGTATAGATAAATTTCAATATAGCAAGCAACTGGATAGACTGAGGTAATGCCATAAAGTCAAAATAGGAAGAGTTAAAAGACATCTATTCAAAACAGGTATCAAACATCAAGCTACAACCTCATGAACATCCAGATACTCATTTCCATACCTTGTTTCTTCTCCAGTCAGATCTGAATTGAGGTTTTTTCAACTGAATGCTGACTCCAATGTAAATCAATCCCATTTAGCAGCCTTTTTAATAGCCCATGAAAGCAAAACATTTGGATACTCTTATGGGCCCTCTCAACTGAAAGTCAGACCTGATGAACAGAGTATCCTCATCTGGGATCAGGATCAAGCACTATTTACATAGAATTAAATCCTCTCACATATTTTCTTAAATGCATTTGTCTTTCAGTTACCCTCTAGCTGCTATAAAAGTCAAAGGCACTACTACTTACACTCACAAAACAGCTTCTCAGAGCTTGCAGTTGAAAAAGGAAACTTGGGAAACCTGATTACCCCTCAGTCTGTGGACCCCTTCCCACTGTGTCTTCCCAACCAGATTCTCACTGCACAAGAGGCAATTGTGCTGAGGCTGCCTAGGGACATCCAGACATTGGCTGAGCAGCCTGCTGCTCACAGCTAACATTCTGTCCTCTCAGATTCACAGAATATTCTGAGCTGGAGGGGAACCATGAGCACCATAGAGTGAATGCCCTCGTGGGGATGGAACCCACAAGTTCAGAGTTATTAGCAGCCTGCTCTGAACAGCTGGGCTCATCACAGGGCCCTCTCAGTGAGCAACGGGACCATGACTCCTCCCCTACCCAATGACCCATCCAATTGAGACACTCAATTTCTCCCTACCACATTTGGTTGAAACTGGTCACCTGGTAAAGGCAGGCAAAAAGAGACACTGAAAGAGTTTCCACAGGACCGCTGCTGCTTTAGGAAACCAGATGAGAGCATAATCTGCATTCTTTTTGTACCATAAAAATATTCTAGTCACCTTTCAGCTTGTCTCTGGTGTACAGTACTCCCATATCCGCCGGTATGGAGTCAAACCCACAGCTTCCAATGACATATACACCCTTTTCTGCAGCTTTCTCATTGTATTTCAGGTACATTCCTTCCAGAAACTGAAACACAGCCAGAACAAATATTTTAAGCTGAAATTCATTATTGGCCATACCCAGTATCAGCCATCACCCCTTCACTGTAACATCATAGCAGCCTCCATGCCTCAAACCATTTACAAGCATCTTTGACAGATATATACGATTCCTGATCTGTAGTATGAAAGTTTCACAGCAATGAAAAGTACAAAATTCCTATGTAGTATCATAACAGAGGCTTGAAGCATATTCAGCAATTTGGGACTTCCACAGTGACCCCAAGAGGCTGTCTTAAAAGCAAGAAAAAATACAAACAAGTATAGTGTACTTTAAAATAATTACTGCATCTTGAAATTGTAGATCAGGAGGCAGAATTTGTCTTATGTTCAGAAACATGAAACAAACTAAACAAAAACTCCTTTTTCAGAGCCTTGATATAAGGTAATGCTTTTTTACCATCACATACCTGGGGTTCTCCACTAATGTCAATGCAGCTTGCACCATTTTCAACACAAGCTTCGACCACAGGTTCTCCAAAGAACCTATACTATAGAAGGAAAGAACACCAGATGTAACAAAAGAAAAACCACATACCACAACTCACCCAGTGTGCTTTACCTAAAATATATCTCTGCAATAAAAGTGAACCTGGTGGCTATTGATTTTTCTAAGTGGGGCTAAAATGCAAGAGCACTTCTGTTTCCTGGGAGTGTGGGGAGAAGAAAACAAACTTCACTGCTGCCAATGGAGCTTGCTGCAGGCTACTGCACCTGATTTCTCTCATGAAATCAGATCAGATCACCAAGACCAACTGAATACTACCACTAATTTCACTTTACACTTCCTGCACTCTTATTATCAGCATATTCTCTACTTAAACACTCAATTTCAAAGAGATGGTCATGACCCAACTTCCACCTCACACACTCTGATGCTCTCTGAATGCACTGGAAATGCTGCCACTCTGAGTTTTAAAAGGCCCAAGTGCTTCTGGCAGCGAGCCTGTGGGCCCCTTTTCCAGCTCCGTGCTTAACTCTAGCAACAATGACATTCTGGCCCAACACAAACTTTACCATCAGTATCTTAGGCTGCCTATGAGACTGAACACCATCTCGGCAGTATTTCACAGCGGACACCTATCCATGACCCGCACCACTGCGACAGCGGTGGGAAACCCTTCGGCCACTGCAGTGCACGGCGGTACTGGGAACTCCGGGGTCGAGTTCCACCAGCTGCGCTGTCCCTGCGCGGCCGCGGCCGCTCCCGGTGCGGCGCAGGCAGCCCGGCCGCCCGCAGCCCCGGGGGAGGACTGGCCGTGGGCACCGCCCCGCCCGCATCCCGCACTCACCGGGCCCACGCAGTTCAACACCACCCGGGTCTGCTTCGCCATGGCGGCCAGCGAGCCCGCGTCGCTCACATCGCAGAGCAGCACGCCGACCTCCTCGCCGGGCGCCGCCTTCCCTGCGCACCGGAGACCGCGGTCACCGACACCGCTCCGCCCGGGACGGGCCCCCTCCTCCCCGGCGCAGCGGCGGGGCTCGCCCCGCTTCGCTCCTCAGCCCTTGCCCGCACACCCGACCCGCCGGGCCTCCCCGGGCAGCGGCGCTGCGCCCCCGCCCCGGCCGCGGCCCGTACCCAGCCGCTCGGCCGCCCGATCCAGCACCGCCCGCAGCTTCTCGCGGCTCCGCCCGGCCACGGCCCAGCGCAGGCGGCCGCTGCACAGCTGCCCCTCGCCGGCGGCCGTCGCCGCCGCCGCCCGCGCCACCTCCTCCACCACGAACTGGCCGGTGAAGCCCGAAGCGCCGAACACCACGATGTCGTAGACCCGTCCGGCCGCCATGGTGCTACCGCGGGCCGCCATGGGGCGAGCAGCCTTCGTACTGGCGGCAGCGCCGGGCAGCGCTGGCATGACGGTCCCGCTCCGCCCCGCCCCGCCCCGCCGGGCCCGGCCCGCCCCGCGCCCCCTCGGGCTGCGCCCCGCCGGGCCGCCCGAGCGCGGCCTTGGCTCGGCTTGGGCGGCGAGGGCAGCGCCGCGGCCTCCCGGGGCGTTTAACGGAACAAGAGATGAGAAATGTGCGGCCGAGGGGGCCTGAAGCCCAGCGGCGTAAGCGACGTTTGTAGGGAGAGGCCCTGTGGAGTCATAAAATGGTTTGGGCTGAAAGGGACTTAAAGATCAACCCCCCTGCCATGGCATGGGCATGCCATGCATTGCCATGTATTGCCATGGACAAGGACACTTTTTACTCGACCAGGTTGCCCAAAGCTTCATCCAACCTGGCCTGGAACGCCTTCAGGGATGTGGCATCCACAATCCCTCTGAGCAACCTGTTCCAGAGCCTCACTTCTCTTACAGTAAAGGGTTTTCCCCCAATATCTAATCTAAAACTGCTCTCTTTCCATTTGCACCCTTTTCCTCTTTTCCTGTCACTACATGGCCTTGTAAATAGCCTTGCCCCAGGCTGCAGTTAGGTCATGCTGAAGTCTTCACTTTTCCAGGCTGAACAAACCCAATCCTCTCAGCCTTTCCTCATAGGAGAGGTGCTCCATCCCTCTGATCAACTTGCTGCTCCTCCTCTGCCTCACCATTGTTTGGTCGCAAAGCAGACATCCTCTTTCATGATGACCATGGCTCTGTGGGAATTTCAGCACAAGTAATACAGGTGGTCGGAAGACTGTTACTAATAAAAAAGAGAAATTTAATGACCTGGGTGTAAAATGAAACACTGTTGCCCCACAATTGCAGCAAATATTTATGTTGTGCTCAACAACAGAAGCAGAAGGACACAACATGTCAAGTTCCTGTTGCAGCAGGGAGAACTGGTGGCCCTGCGGACGAACTTCAAGATGGAGCATCCCTGACTGCACAGAGTAATGAGGCCACATTCTCTGTGTTTTCGTGGCCAGGCTGCTCACCTGAATTCCAGAAGCTTGCAGCAAAGGGAAGCAGCCTCGTGAATCCTGCTCACTGGCCCATTTTCCCAGGGAGCAGCTACCATGTTTAATTGTTCCCAACAGAAGCTTGTCTAACCTGTTTAAAATCCTCCAGTGATAGACGCTTTCACACCGTTCCTCAGGCAGTCTCCTCCTGCATTTGTTATAAATATGGATGGAGACAAGAAGCTAGACCTTCAGATCTTGTAGTTTTAGCCCCATACTATTTCTCCTGTTTCTTGAGGACATTGGCAAAAGATTTAATCCCTGAGGAGTGTATAAAAAGATGCTGCAGAGCTGGAAGCTGCCATGCATCGTCTTAGTCTTTATTAAAAAGATTCCTTTGATTTTTTTTCCTTGCAGGCCACTGTGAGCACAGATTTCTCCTGTTCTCTTCTGAATTATCTTCAGCAGGTTTACATTGTTTTGGTAACATAATGTTCAGTACTAGACTCCACATTTGCCCTGTCAGTGTGAAACTGATTGAGAAGGTTATGTGATATGATGGAATTTGCATCTGTTTCTGCATGACTCAAACACTTGCCTTCTTTTTTTCTTTTGCAAGTGTCACATTGTTGCTGCACCTGCAGGTCATGATCTGTTCCACCTCAGAGGGTTTTTTAAATTTTTGTTGCCTAGCCAGTCTTTTCCCATCTCAGATTTGTACTGAAGAGTAATGACCTTTCTGAATATATGCTAAACATCTCATCTCCAAGGCAGCAGATCCTCTCCTCCAAGCATCAGTATCAACTCCTTGAGTAGTGCTGAAGCAGTTGTTTGCAGGCATACACCATCAGCTGTGTCAGTGAAACAACTCAGTCTAACAAAAAACAAAGAGTGGGGGAGGGAAGGACAAAGACTTTTTGTGCTCCTTTTTAATTCAGATAATTTTGTTGATCTGATTTACAGAGCAACCCTGCAAAACCAGTTCCTTGTGTTTGAGGTCACTGAACATCACCAGTCTAGCTGTCTCTACTACCTTCTTCTCCTTCCTACACACCAGGATAATTTCCATCTGTGCTCACAATACTGTCGAACTCCTCTGAGCTACTTTGCTCTTATGCTCAATTTTTCTCTTCTGCCACCAATTGTCAGAGCAAAGTCTTCTTTGAGGCCACTAGTTTTGGTCTTCCATTCTCTTTCTTCTCTTGTAAAAGTTTTGAAAAAACATTGCAACCATAAACATTAGATATTTTCCCCCTAATTTGAAGTAAACAAAAATATTTTTTTTCCAGACTTCTAAAATTATTCAGTGACAGGAGGCTGTAATAAGTCTGCAGATTTGCAGAGGTATCCTGACATAGCTTGCAGGGCTGGCTGGGATCCTCAGCCTGCTTTCTTTATCCCTGTGCTTCAGATGTTTCTCTCTCTTGCCCACTCTCCCTCTCCATGTTATCTCCCAGAAAACAAGGCAGTTTATAAACCTATGATTCTGACTCAACCTGATTTGTTAAGAATCAGGGCTGCACAAGCCTCCTTGGACCATATGTATTTATAAGATCTTCATTGTGTAGTTATGCAGAGGCTTGGCAAGCACAAGCTTGCATGCAGTGCTGAGTGCCCTGTCTCCTCTTGATGACTGAAACATTACACCAAGTTGGGCAGACCTACCCTATTTATTAATCCACAACTCTCAAGATTTCACCTGCTCTTTCAATGTCAGCTGTGCTTCTTTAAAACACACTGCTGGAGCAAGATTACTCATGTAAGTTGCAGCTTACCCAAGAGAGAAAACAGGGTTTAAGAATTACAGAAGGACAAGAAATAAGCAGAGGCTATCAAATGTGGCAAACCTAGGTTGTTTTTTTTTCCTTTTTGTTTGCATTAAATATCACTATGGTAGCTTCAAGTAATTTTTTTCTTGGGAGAGCTCTGTTTGACAAGTTGAAGAATTCTGTATGCAGTTTTTCTCCAGCTCTCTGTGTACAAAGAGAACAAAATTCCAAGTCTCTAAGCCAGTTTCCATTCCTGCCTTTGAACTAACAAGTAGGTGGATAGGTTTCAAAATAGCAAACATCAAGGTGATGTCAAGGCTCTGATTTTAAATGGGAGACTTACAGCAAGCTTGACTAAAGGCAAAAGTTAACCCATCTCTCTAGTTAGTATCGACAATGCAGGATTGCAAAAAATACTCTGTGGGAAAGCAGTGGGATGATTTACAGTTTTTCCTTGTCCAATAGGAAGACAAGAAATGCCAGATCTGCTGCCAAGTGCTGTTCTGCAAAGGAGGTTCCAACCTGAATCAGCTTCAGAAACTCACCAAATAAAAAGATACTGCTGATTCTTTTAAAATTTTGTTTCTCAGATTTGAAAGTAGGGTTTTTTCCACATGTACTTGCATACAGATACTTCAGGATTTCAGTACTTTAAAGCCTCCTTTAGCTAGACAGATTCAGTCTAAAACAACTTTATCTACTATCTACTATCTACTATCTACCAGGTCCCTGCTAGTTTCTTTGGGATAGAAAAGCATGCAAGTGAAACACACAGCACTCCTGTGTGTCCTTTGCTGTATCTTTTCAAATTCCTGGAATTAAATGGGCTTGCCTCCATTTGCTAGCTTTTCCTGTTCCATCTGGAGCACCTGACAGGATCTGAGGAATCTGTGCAAGCATTTTTAGAAGCAACCATATGCCCCTTCATTTCATGCAGCGGTTGTTCCAATAAACTCCTTTATATCAATATTCATATATTTCTTGGACACCAATATTTGTGGTGAAGTTTTTTATACTCATTACTTTAGGTCACTTTTTGTTTACTGAAGTGGAAATGCAGATGTTCTATTACTGCTGTTTTTAATTAAAGTAATACCAAGGTAGCAGAAAGAGCACAATATGATGTCATTTACACAATGCTGTATGAAGGCAATTTTATAAAACACAATTGTCATGTACCTCCAAGGATGAAATAAGGTAGTTGACTTGCATAATTGCAAAAGTTACTATGGAATATAAGAGTAGGCAGAGGTGTTGGGAAATAAGGTTGATTAACAATGCATGGATAAATCACTGCAGGGACTGAAGAGTAACGTGGGTGAGTATAAAAGGGATTTAGAAAAAGCAAAAAGGCAGGCATCTCTCTACCTGCTATAGTTGCTACAGTTACTCACTATTTAAGAATGTGAGAACAAGAGTTTCTGGAACAAAGCCCACAGGTTTTAGTGCTATCTTACCCTTCATTTGTGCAGATTATTACTTTATAATCAAGAGGCAATTGGCTCCAAAATGCCAACCCATACAGAACTTTAAGCTTGTAATAAATGGAACCATCTAGGCTGAGACAAGAAAGAGAAGCTCAAACTAAAAAACTGCTGACAAGCCAACAGGCTTGCCACATGTGGCAGTTCAGTAATGTGTTATTTATTTACTTTAATTTTTTTTTAAATTAAAATGTCATCTAACCTTAAAAAAAACTAATCCCAATCTTGAATCATAAAATCATTTAGGTTGGAGAAGACTTTGAAGTTCACTGAGTCCAAATGCGAGTCTAACATTGCCAAATCCATCACTAAGCCGTGTCCCTAAGCACCACACCTACACTTTTTAAAATATCTCCAGGGATAGTGACTCCACCACTTGCCCCTGTATCCTGTTCCAATGCTTGGCCAGTATTTCCATGAAGGAATTTTTCCTAATATCCAGGGTAAACCTCCCCTCGTGCCACTTGAAGCCATTTCCTTTCATCCTGTCGCTTGTTCCCTGGGAGAAGCAGCCAATCCCCACCTGGCTCCAGCCTCCTTTCAGGGAGGTGCAGAGAGTGACAAGAGCCTGGGCCTTCTTTTCGGCAGGCTAAACACCCCCAGCTCCCTCAGCTGCCCATCCTCAGACTTGTGCTCCAGACCCTTCACCAGCTCCACTGCCCTTCTCTGGACCCTTTCCAGCACCTCAATGTCCTTCTTGCAGGGAGGGCCCAGAACTGGACACAGCACTCGAGGTGTGGCCTCACCAGCACAGGGGGACAATCCCTGCCCTGGTCCTGCTGGCCACACCATTGCTGACACAGGCCAGGATGCCACCAGACTCCTTGGTCCCCTGGGCACACCCTGGCTCATGTTCAGGTCCTTTTCCATTGGGCAGCTTTCCAGACACTCTCCCCCAGCCTGGTACACTGGATGGAGTTGTTGTGACCCAAGTGTGGGACCATCTTAATCTGTATGTATGCATACATATAGATTAATGTGTATATTGTATACATATGATATGTAATATGTATATTATATACATATATATATAGTCAACCAATATATATATTTAGGCAAGTAATAAAAATGCATTAACAAAGTTACTTCTACCTATTTTGCTTATTACTGAAGTGGAGATTACAAAGCAACAGATGGCAGCATATAATACTTGCAGATCCCATCCTTTTATTTTTTAATAAGCCCTGTGCCCATTTCCATTCATACACAGCTCTAAACAATCTCTTGAGGAAAGGAAATGAAGGCACCATTGACACACAGAAGTACAGCCAAGGTCAAAGCTTTTGATTTTCACTGGAGTCCAGGCTCTTCCTTCTGTATTTACTGCAGCTACCACTTCTCACACTGAACTTGAAACACAGGTCTGAAAAGACCAATAAATGTGCAGTTTTGTCAGTTCAGGAAGACCAAACAAGACAATGCAGAGGAAGAACACATTTTGTCTGGTGACACTAAGTAATAACCAGTGCTGAGTTAGAATGCTCTACAATAAAAGTGGGCACCCGGTAAATTAAGACTTTAGGAGTTAAATGTCAGAGTTCTCTTGCTGAGGGCTCTGCAGTACCTCACAGCCCAGTATTCATTCTGATGACAACAATTAAAGATTGAAACTTTCTTCCATAGCTGCAGGAAAATAATTTAAAGACTGGTAAGAATTTAAAAGTGAAAATATCCAGAAAATGCAAGCTGATCTCTACTAGAGAAGTTAAAACCTGGAATGCAGCTATGCTAAAACAAATAAGGATAAATATTTTGCCCATAGGATGATCAATGTGGGAGACATTAGCAATGTTGAGCATCAGATTGCATAGAAAGAAATAAAAACCTGTCTCCATTTGAAGCTGTCATTTAAAACACTGCATTCCAGTTCAGCCACTTTGTTACAAATTGAAGACAGTTGCATGAAAATCACCCAGGAAATAATGAATTATCCAGGAACAGGAATGGAGACATCTTACAGGAAAATAATTCCCAATTTCAAGGTGTATAGTATTAAGATAAAAATAGCTACAGAGGCATGATAACTCTTTAGAAATGTCTGAGGATGTAACTTTTAGGGAGGGAAGGTGAAGGACTTGAAGCACAAGAAGAGGTGCCACCTGAGCAATGTGGCTGACAGGGTGACCCATTCCTCGCAGCAAGGGAGGTGTCTATAGAAGAATGCTGTGATTTGCCAGGTGCCAATGGACAGGACATCTGAAACTGACTGTGTAATTTTGTAACAAAGCACCAAAATATTAACTGTGAGAAAGCCTTATGCTGCAACAAGGGGAAGTGGTTGGCTGGACAGATCCCCTTGTCTTTTCTGTCTGCAGTCTTCAGTGTTAGACTGAATTGTAGAATTCTCAAGCCATCTTTCCCTCAAGTAGGTTGTGAATATAAAATCAGAGTCTAATAGGCCTTTAAATACTCCTTGCCTTTTACTTAAGCAAGATCATTATAAAGGGAAAATATCCATATGCTCTAATTAGCTGAAACTGCTCTCAGGCAAAAGCATTCAGTTCCTTGATGTTATTCTCTACTCTACTGACTTTAGCTGCCTACAGAACCCCTTGGGGGCCAGTTCAATGCCTGGTCCCACACCCAGGTGCTGCTGTGCAGTGCATTTGAATGATCTGTCAGTGCTCATGCAGGGTATCCACAAGTACTTTTCTTCTCTCAGCTTAAATACTGTCTGCTCACAGACAAAGAAGGACTATCAGATTATCCAGTTTACACATTGGCAAAAACATAACTGCTCATTTTTTGTTACATTTACAAATCACAGCTGAACTACACACATATAACTGTTTGCAGAAGCCTTGTAGCTGTCTTTGCAGAGGTAATATATTCCATCTTTTAACCTCCAAAGACTTATTTTTTCTCAGTACCATCTTGAACTGCTCTCATGGGAGGCCACCTATCCACAGCACCTGTTTCCTTTTGTTTAAGGGTTAGGAAGGATGGTCCTTCATAAAACTCTGATCTTCATCCCAGAAACTACAGCATCTCAGTGCAAATCTCCATAACTCATTCAAGCAGAATGAGTTCTCTATAAGAAAGATAACATAGAAAGAAATAACATTTCTCTAAGAAATAACACAGTAATTTCTTCTGTTCCTATAAGAGTTTTACAACCTTTATGCCATCATAACTGCCCTGGAAGCCACACTCTCTCTCTAAAGTTTGTTGCAAATGAGTGGTCTGGGCTGTTTGTGGAATTACTGGCAAAGGTATGAGCAAAAGCAAGATAAATATATATCTTATAACTGTAAATGTATCATATAAATTTGCAAAAGCACAATGAAGTTTGATGGCAAGGTTCACTACCACTGTTACTCAGATAAAGCACACAAAGGAAAATCATATTAGAACCAATCTAGAATGATTTATTTGTAGACTGGGGATCCAAAAGTGTAAAGCTGGAGAAGGGCAAGGGTGCCAAAGGACAAAGGAGCCCCTTTTGTTGTTGCAGGAGGTTCAGAGCAGACCCCCTTGCCAAACTTAGTGTCAGACTTGATCAATGGTTTATATCCAAGGAATGCAGCACAACCTAATCATTGACTAATTTAACATTTACAGAATAGTCCAATAGGATTTGCTGTAAGCACAACAATAACTTAATTGCAAATCTAATCTAATTATGAATGTGGGACGGGAACACTCCTTGTATGTTTGCTGTACTGCATGCCAATCGATTCACACGTGCACACACAGATACAAAGAAGGATGTACGAAGAAAAATTCAGGACATACCTGTGAAAAATTCCCCAGGAGTTCAGGGAAGTACTCACAGCAGATGCCTCTGCATCTCTCAGCAGCTGAGCCTTGAGGAGAGGGGTTATCAGCCCAGGCTCTGTCATCAATGGTGCTCTGAGTTGCTGAGCTCCAGAGGTGTCCCACTCAGAGGGAGCTGTGCTGCAGCCCAGGGGATCCCAGCAGGTCTCACTTAGTGCCACTCTTTACAGGGTTGAAGATGATTGACTCAGGTCATCTGTAAATTTCCACTGTGGCCACAGTCCAGGCCAGTAGTTACTGGAATTTTACTTGAGAAGTCTAATAATAACATTATTCCACTTAGGCTGTTACTCAGACAAAAATAAGCTTTCAAGGTTATTTGTTAGAAAACAGGAGCTCATTAGGCAACAGAAGTTCTGGGAGCAGACAGTTTTTCTGATAAGCTCAGGGAGAGCTGACTGCCCATGAGCCAATAATCAAGGCTGAGGCCTAAGGAGTGTCCCTGAGATCATGGAGAGGCCAGAGGGGGGTAAGGGGCCAAATCTTGCATCACCACCATGCTACCTCCTCAGGAATTATCAGAGATTGAAGGGCAAGGAGCTCCTGATAAGGTGAAAGGAAATGGTGCAGTGGTGGAGCTTTTTTTTCCCCTCCTGTTCCTGTGAAGAGAGTGGGATAAAAGAGCACACCATTCAGTTTTGTGCAGGTGTCTTTGTTCTGTGTGGATATTTTGTGCAGCAGAATTTCTGCAGAGTTTTGGGGGTGAGAGCAGTTTCAAATGGTGCTCTCAACCACTGTACCCTGACAAGGTATTCCTGTGCTGAAATAAGGAGGATGAGCTGATCCAAGCTGATCCTTCTGTGTCTCCCATGTATTCAACAGCCCCTAGCTGACCTTGGCACAGCCCAGCTGCAATTGAATTTAGATCTGTCTGTAGCATGGACAAAGGCAAGGTGTCTTCCATCTCCACATAGCAAAGATCCTAACAGATCCCAGTTGTCTGTACTGTTGGAATGGGGCACATTTTTCAAAATCTTCTGCTCACAAATGCATCTCATCAAGGAGGTTTTCTGAGAATTGCCACAAGATTAACCAACTATTAAATTTTGGTCATTCTGCAGAAAGCAGAAGTGTAACTTTCAGACCACTGCCTTGCCTCACTACTGAGTTTAGTCCTAAACTGAGCAGACAGTGCATGGGACATTTACTGCGAGGATGGAAAGAACAAAACCACAGGATGTAATGCAGAGACAGCAAATTCCCCTTGTTTTGTAAAACTGGCTGCTCAGCAGCATGAAGGGCCAGTAACTGAAATCTGAGAAATCCCAAAGAACTACATGGTACTACAAAGTGAGGAATATCTGCAGTGCAGCACTTTTTTACCATGTTCTTGAGAGACCTGCAACACACCAGGTAACTCTACAAGGCCTCTGTAGAGCCCTGCATTGGTTTGTGCCAGCACAGTCTTGCTCACCAACAGAGAGGAAATTCTCTCCCTCTTTTGTGAATTTCCAAGGTGTTTAGCCAAGGTGAGAGCCAGTTATTTAATGCTTTACTTAAATAATAACGCCTTATTTGTCATCTCTGAAGCTGGCTCAACTCGTATGAAGTAAGGAATTGAACTTATTAACTATTTTCTCTACAACCTGCACTATGTGTGGGGTGATAAGGGTGAAAGTCCACTGTCTGATCTTGGCCAGCCTCCTCCTGTTGCACCTCCCCTCTAGCAGAGTGCCTAAGACTGTGGATGACTTTTCCAACTCACATCAGTATTTTAGTTTTCTCCAGCACAAAAAAGGCTCTGAAGGTGTGCCAGAAAAACTTTTTTACAGATGTTTTCAAAATAAAAATCCAGCTAACACGGCACAGCAGCAGATCCCAAGTCTGCCATGTGCCGACGCTTGCCTGAATAAGAGCCTCCACATGAGCAGCAGCCCCATGGCATGGGCAGGACAGCCTGATGGCAGATAATTCCTGACCACATTGTTAAAGCTCTTTACTCCTTAATCACTTCTGGGACAGCAGATAAACACTTTCCCAAGAGCACTTCCAGTGAGCCAACAGAACCTTGGTGCTGTGCAGAGTACAGCCGACTGCTCCTCGCCTCCGAGCGGTGCCCAAACCTGCACTTGCAGCTCACAGGGGCAAGGAGAGATAAGGGCAAAACGAGATAAAGCACATTGGTGACACCTGATGTGCTGTGGGTGGGTGAGGGGTTAGGTCGGGGGCAGAGGCCAAAGGTTGGGCTCTGAGGTGTGCTGCTGTGCCAGGAGGGTGGCTGAGGCAGGTGCGCTGGTTTGCAGGAGCAGAAGGTGTCAGTACTCGGATCTCAGACTCTAGGGAGGGGGAAGGAAAGAACTAGCAGGGAATAGGCAGGCAGGAAGTGAAACAAAAATTCTACTGACCCATTTTTATGGTTTCCAAAAAGGTATTCTGGTAATAATTACCTGTGCTAACAAACAGAATTTGAGATTTCCCTGCCCAGTTCAGTATTGATTTGCAAATTATTTGCAATTGAAATCTCAGTGTACATAGCCTGCATAATGCAGGCTATGTAGCTGCCCACACTGTAAATTAATCAGCTGGGGAGATTTACCAACAAAACAGGGAGAGTAACAGGATGAGGTGTAATAGCGCCTTGCTAAGCCCAGAAATTGTGTCCGGGCTCCCTCTAGTGAGATGTGTTGGTTTTCTACGCTCAGAGACAGCTGCTGGCTGCCGTGTACCTTTTGATTGAAAGGCTAAATTCAGACACAAATGCTTTCAAAACAAATAAACAGGCAAGGATCTTTGTACCTGTACGGTAACAGCTCACACCACTTCTGCTTCACAAAGCTAAGTTCTTCTTTTCAGAAGTTTCTAGAAAAGCTCAAAAGACCAAATGCAGTTTTAGTGGTGATAAAGACAGATTGAAACAAAACTGTTTCCAAACCACTTGCAAAACAAAATCAGCAGAGTTGTATGAATTCCTACTGCAGGTAAGATAAATATTTTCTAAAACGTGGAAAGGAGTGTGGTAGAGGGTTTTGCCACAATGAATACAAAACAGCTGTCAGAAATAAGGCTGGCCTAAAAATCAGTTCACTTGAGAGCTTATGGAATAAGCAAATGGGTGCATCGCTTACTTTTTTAAAATTCAGACTGTTCAATTTTCTTCATGACATATGAAATTTAAGACATGGCCACTAATGTCCACTATATGAAATTTAAGACATGGCCACTAATGTAAGCCTAAAGAGGAGATTTTGCAATTCATTAAATCTCCCCCCAGGATTTGGCATCCTCCCACAATAAAATCCCACTAGCAAAGTTTGGAAAAACAAAAAACCAAAAACTGCAATAGAAAGCAAAATCTCATGGAGGATGCAGCTTGAGACTGTTTTTGATTATTTTTTTTCCCTATTGTCATTTCTCTTCCTGCCAATTTATTTCCTTCTGGAATAAGGAATGGAAGGAACCTTTTTGTATGCAATGAGCTTAAGCTACAGAGGAATATGGAAGCCCTTGTCTTGGTTATACTCTCTTGTCTAGGCACTACTGGCTGCTACAGCAAGCTGTGGGCACCAGCAATGCTGTTCCCAGCTGCTGATATTCTCTGTCTTGTTACCGTTTTTGCTATACTCATTAGGCTGCATTTTACTGCATCATTCAGACACAACTACAAATTAGCTTCTGTTATATATATATTCTTCCTTTTTCAAGGTTCCTGTTTCACCAAAAAAAATCTTGTCTCGTAGATATGTGCCACTAACCATCTTTTACAGCCCTACCCTCTTCCAGGTGCAGCAGAGAAGTTGTTCCCTCACAGTTCCTGGCTTCACACCTCCCTGCCTCACTGAGAGCTCATTTCTGGAGTTCTCAAATCCAGATACACATTTATGGGTGGGCAAGAGAGCAGCCATGAAGTTAATCAGAGCAGAATGAGAAGTGCTATCTCACCAGGATGAGTGAAACCTGTAAAGTTAATTTGCCCAAGTGAGGAAGAGGATGAAGAACTGGAGTTTGCATTTGGCATTTGCAGGCATTTCCCTGCCCATCACATCAGGCTCATCACAGGCTCACCAGCAGGAGTTTTGTTTGCTTCTTTTTGCAAAATATGTCAGAAGAAGGGGAAACACCTGAATGCTGTGGTAGTAGAAACCACTGTACTGTCTCCACACACTTCCCAGGCTAGCTCACCATTTAATCACACTCAACATTGAAATGGAATTTTTCAAAGCAATTGCTCTACCTGGTCCTACAAATCCAGAGGCAGCTGAGGCTTCCCAAGAGAGTAAGAGCCTCATTGATGGCTGTGCTTGGTCACCAGCTCTACCTGCTGCCTAATTGCAAAATGCAAAATTTCCTAGATTTAGTTTAAGCTGAAATGAATAAGGCTGAATGCACAGTGATACACTACAAAATATATAGCATGTGGATTGAAGGTAATTTGCAGTACCATGATCAGCTTTCATATAAGAGGAAGAATATAATGCTGAAACCATCTGGCCTGCGGCTATGAAAACACCAAAGAGACATAAAACCGAGCTCATGGCAGCATGCCAAGGCCTTGTTAAAAAACAACACATCACTAAAACAAAGCAAGTGCTGATGTAGCACCAGCAAAGGCTCATTAATGGGCCTGGAGACAAAATGCTTTTATATTTCATTATGTGCTTAGCCATACCTGCCTCTGCAGAGGAAAGGTAATTTCTAATGAACACTTTCTCATGTCCTGTAATGATACTATACCAGTGATAAATACTAAGAGCTCAGGTTATCCTGCTTACTCTGTATTTTTTTACACAACACTCTGGAATTTTATTTATTTATTTTTTTAAATTACTAATCTGCTTTAGAGGAATAAATATTAAGATGCATCGGTTGAAACTGAAAGTAGGACATTTTAGCTTAAGAATAACTACAGGCTATGGATTCTAAAGTACTGTGTACTGTGATCTGGGTGCTGGTATATAAGATATACAGTTATTAGAAAGCATCTAAAGGAGGGCTGTGAGGATGATGATGGGCCCAGAGGGGAAGCCATGAAAGAAGTGGCTGAGGTCACTTGGGCTGTTCGGCCTCAGGAGACTGAGGGGAGCCCTCACTGCAGTTACACCTTCCTTGTGAGAGGTAGAGGAGGGACAGGCACTGATCTCTGTGGTTCGTCGTGACAGGACCTGAGGGAATGGTCTGAAGTTGTGTCAGGGACGTTTAGAGTGGATATCAGGAAGTTTCTTCACCCAGAGGGTGGTTGGGCACTGGAACAGCTCCCCAGGGAAGGGGTCACAGCACAGCCGACAGAGCTCAAGAAGTGTTTGGAAAATGCTCTCAGGCACATGGTGTGACTCTTGGGGTGTCCTGTGCAGGGCCAGGAGCTGGGCTCGATGGCCCTTTTGGGTGTCTCCAGCCCGGGACACCCCGCGGTTCCGTGCCCAGGCGGTGCAGGCCGGAGCCGAGGGGACCCCGCCGGGACCAGCAGGTGGCACCGCCCGCTCTGCTCTGCCTCCAGCGCCAGAGCACAGGGAGCGGGGATCCGTTTCATGTGGGCAGGGAGGAATGGGAAATGCCCAAAGAAGGGCTAAGTGGGTAAAAGGTTATATTTTTGAAACAGCAGCCTGCAAAGTGCTTGCTGAACAGAGGTCAGCATTTGTTTCCAAATAAAAATCTGGATGCTTGTTTGGGTTTGAGGTTTCTGCTTATCAGCATTCCCAGAGACCGTGACTAATTTTCTTTTTGTGGGAATTCTCAATAATCTCTTCTCTCAGATAATCAGGCCACACTCCTTGTTTTCTCTCTCTTGCAGGGACCGTGAAGAAGAGTGAAGGGATGAAAGTGAAAATAATAATTTCTGCCAAAAGTATGGCTGGGGATGTACACCCAGCTAGACTAAATACAGTGAGGGGCACTGTTGTATCTGGCCTCTTACTTGAACAAGATTGTCTCTAGATTTCCCCCTGTCCTTCCTTCCAGTTTTTGGAAGACATCAAGCTGTGCCCAGAGCTCGCTCCTTCTGTCTCTGTCCTCCAGCTGTGTTCTCTTCCAATTTATGTCCTCTTTGTGTTATCTCTGATGCCTCTGAAAGTGCCAAATGTGCAGGCAGAACACAGACCTCATGACCTCACACTTACCTGCATTTCACTGACTGGCAAGAAGGGAGAGGACATCTCCTCAGTTTGATGAGACAACATGCCACCAAGAACTCATTTTGATTCTGCACAGATGCCTTTCAAAAATTGGAAGAATAGTTTCTTGTGTGTAAACAACTGAGAAGTCCTTCATGCATGGCATCGGTCTTCCTCACATCCTCCAGGTGGAGGATCTTTCAAGGACTTTGGCGTTAGAGTTGGTTGCAAAACATCTTAATAACCTCTTGATTTTTGCAATATCTGTTTTGCTGGATATGAGATTGATTTAACACTGGTCTATGGATATAAACAAGTAGTATCTGTGTACACTGTGATGGACAATAAATATTGACCCTGAAATATTTAAATACAGTCTAGTGAAATTAAATATTTTTATATTTCAGTTATAGTTTCTAAGGCTTCAATCTTCTTAAAATATTTGTCTCTCCATATTCACAAGGGGCAAGAGTTTTAAATTAAAAAATTCAGATTCTAGTAAGAATACACACTAATTAGCTGAGACTACAAAACCCCTGTTGCACCTGGGCTACACACAAAAACACAACACACAGAGGAAGCCTTTACCTCTGATCATCAGTCTCCTAGAAACAACTGATTGCATAAAATGTCTGAAATCTCAGTTAACATGTTGTGTAATCACCTAGCATCAGGTAAGGATTCTAGACTGCATAGAAGATACCCCTAAACAAACCTTACAAATAAGGCCTTACATGAGGAGTTTCTGTCTCATCCAAATCCAAAAATTGTGGCTGTAATGTTTTCCATTTTATTCCCTCCCGTTCCCCTGGGCCCTTTTGCTTTTTCCCAGGCTGAGCTAGCATCACTATTCCATGTAGCTGCATCTCTCCCTCACCTACATAATTCCCCGTGGCAGCTGGGAACAGAAGGGGAAAGGACTCAGGTGGGTATGGGGGACACAGAGGTCTCCATGGACTGTTTCTACATCCATACTTAGAAGGGAGAACAGCAGAAACATTAATAGTGAGCATGTTGTTACAGACTTCAGCTTTAATCATGGAGTAGCTCCAGGAATGTTGCTCTGCGGATCCTGCCACCTTAAAAACCTGCTGGAGGCACTTTGGGAATTCGTCCAGGATTCCACCAAACTCCTGGCCAAGCAGCAATACCTTGGATCTGCATGCAAATCTAAAGCATAGTTAAAAAAAAAAAGAAGAAGCTGAATTTACCTTAAATCCACTGGAAGTTATAATTACTGACAACTGCATTTTCCTTACAGACACCAGAGATTTATGTTGATTTACATGTCCAGGAAATGAGTCATCCACTGGTTGAACTGGGACAAATTCCCATTCTAGGTGGAACCAAAAAAAGTCATAGCCATGACACTTACAGCTGCAACCTCTTGTCCAAGGTCAATTGGATCCAGCTCCTCCCCAAAACCTGTTAGAAGTAGGCCAAAGTGCCAAAAAGCTTTGAGAGAACTGATTGCTCCTCCCAGGGCTACCAAAGTGAGAGCAAGCAAGGAAGAATCAATCACCTAGAGGGGATGGCAAGAATCACTCAGATAACCTGCTTTTTAACCTGCTTTCCTGTCTTTCCAGGGTCACTCATTTTGTGCAGTGCAGCAGAACCAATTACACAACGTGGGTTTCAAACCTCTAATTACTGTGTCTGCTTCTGCCTCCATACTGCTGGAGGGAGACATCCCTGCCATGGAGCTCTGGTGCCCGTGACAGCCACAGCACGTGCCATGCTGCTCAAATCCTGGCCCATGACTAAATTTCAGTGTCACCCTTCCTGGCAGTAATTACACCTCACTGTTAAAAAGGAATCATCATCAAGGCTGCTACAAAGAAACTGTTTTCATGTGAAGCAAGGGACTCAAGAAAAATATTGTAACATAAAATAATTGAAAGCATGTATTTTTTAGAAGTCTCAAAGGATGAAGCTTTTGTGATAATGAATAGTCTAATTTTCCTAACTGAAACTAGGTCAACAACAAATTAAATTACCCAGCTAGCATGAAAAAGATGAATTGGAGGAAAATAAAAACCTGCCATTAAAATAGATTTCCAGCCTCTCTTGTTAACCTGGAAGGAAAAAACCCAGTAATTTCAAGATGTCAATGTCATGAAAAGGAATTAGGCATTGCCATGCTGCTTTCCCCCTTATGAAGTGCAGTGTTACAAGAACCAAAGAAATAAAATCTATACCAGGATAGTAACATAAAGAAACAACAGAAAAGTGATAGCACCTGGTTGTGGTGTTCTTTCAGTATGTCCTTTATTGAAAAAATATGAGATTAACAGCTTGAAATTAAATCATGGTGCCAAATCATAACCATGAGATATTTTTCTCTTCTTTAGCATTAAAACAAAAAAAGTCAAGAGTGTCTCAAAGCATTTTACTAGTTTTAGGTATGTGTCAGATGTATTTGAAATTTAATTTCTCTGTGGGGCTGACTGCAGTGATGAGAGGGCAACTGAGCACTCTTGCACCCCAGCCATGGTGTGGGGCAGAGTGTGCTGCTGCTGCAGCCTGGGCAGCTGGGCTGCCCTTGCCCTGCTCTGCCCTGCGGGGCAGCACCACGCTCTGGGGAGATGAACAGGGCACAGCAAGGCCTGACTGTGCTCCTGTGGCTCCTGTCTGGGGAGAGGCAGGCCTGCACCAGAAGTGAAGCAGGACCTGTGCACTGCCAGGCAGTATGACACATAATGAGCTTTAAATGCTAATTATAATAGCAATAAAATACCTGTCTCCAAGACTGAAAGGTCAGTGACAAACCTACCCCAGAATACCTGTGTAAGAAGGGTTGTGAGCTATAAAATTCTGCTGCAGGGCTATCAGACGTTTTTTTCCATTTCAGTGTCATTTTGTTTTGGAAGGAAATAGCCTAGAAGTGTTCAGAAGTAACTCAGTAGTGTTCTGCTTTTGATTGAACTGAATATTTTGAAGCAATGCAGCTCTGTTGCTGCTTCTCTAAAGAGCACTGTCTATTAAGATTGCAAAGCCATCCAATCCCAGAAATAAGACTGCTTGAATTTGGTGATTTGGGCTTTTGGTACCTATGTATTATGGTGCTGTCTTTAATTACATGAGCATATCCTGTTGTTTCAAGGATTCCTGTTCATGTAGTCACTGGGAAGCTGCTCAGAATTCTTTTTGCCTTCCTTACCCAATGAGTGGTTTCAGGTCTTAGTTAACATGCCTCCTCCACATCAGCTTCTGCTTATGGAACTATTCACTTGAAGTGATGGATTAGCACTCATTTAACTACAGTGTTTGCAGGCTTTCTTGTAAATATTGAAGTATTTAAATATTTAAATATTGAGGCCTTAAAAAGACAGAAGACTTGATCTTTGCCAACAGTTTTGCATAATTTGAGAGAAGGCTGCTCGACAATGCCCATTAAACCAGTGCAAGCTCAGCCAAGTACACAGACCATGCATGGCTCATGTGCTGGTTTGAAGTGAATTTGAAATTCAAAGGTAGTTACACTTGAAATTTGCAGTACAACTAAATGAAATTGTTCTTCTAAAGGAGGAAAACTCAGAAGGAAGCAAATATCTTATAATAATATGCATTGCTGGTGACATGTCCAGCATAGTCTATCAGTAATTTTCTTTAAGAAAGCAGCACTCCTCACAGTAACAGAAACAGCAGCAGCAGGAGTCTGAATTTTGTTTTGGAGAATGAGATATTTGAGGTCAAGAAACAATGAGGAACAAGAAATAGACTGAAGAAAGGACAATACAGTTACATCCCTTGCTCCTCTGTCTCTCTCCAAATGGAATAGATTGGCAATGAGTATTCCATCACAAGGAAAATCCCATTCCTATGACCTGTTTTCATCTAATTGCATGACCTACTCTTTCCCTCCCTCTCCTAAAGGTTTTTCTACCATTTACTCAAATGTGCCCTGGAAATCATGGGGTGCTGAAAAGCAGCACCTCAGTGAGATGTGCTGAGATAAGAAGTTCAGCTCACAGAGATTTAACAGTGAATTTTAATAGGGGCTGAAAGGATTATTTATCTAACATCCAGTTCTGGTTTTCCTGTGTAATATAGGGATAGACAGCAGTAAATAGTGGCTTCTCTGTATTTAGTACTCCCAGCATCAACTGAAAAGAATAGGATATGCATGGGTCTGAAAAATGAGTCCCCAGAAATGTAACAACAGCACCAAAAAATGGGTACTTCCTGCTGTGACCATAATCTTTTTCTATTTCAGTAGGAGATTATGATACCATCACTCTTCTCTGCCACCACCTGGGTACATATTTGGAAGAAAATGGGCAAAACCTCTACCTTCTGCACAAAAACCTACAAGAAAGTGACTTACAAAAAGGGGAAAAAACCACAGAGCCAACAAAATGCCTGAATTTCTCTGCAGTCAAGGGCAGTTTCCACAGCCAATACCTGTGACAGAAGGTTGCTTCTGGAGGCAGCTGCACTAGGGAATTTCTAGATTGTGTTTGAACTGGAAGGTGTAACTTAATTTGGCTCATTTCTTCCTTTATATCAGCCTCCCACATTATTTTCCAGATTTTCAGTGAATAGCTTATGATGGGCAATTTCTCTGTGAGCGTGAGAATCTAAATCACTAAATATATCTAAATCACTAAATCCCAACTAATCCTGTCACTACAGTGAGTCACAGGTAGAAAAAAGCTTAATTGGTATAAATGTGAAAAGGACTGGGGACAGACTTCCACATTCTCTTTCAAAGCTTTTAGAATTGACACTTTAAAAAACAACCTGGTTCTATTTTCCACAGTTTATTTCTCCAGCTCCCCCTCTCCTTTCCCCACCCTTTGCAGAGACCACCAGCAACACGAAGCCCAATTAAAGCTCTGCCCCTCTGCAGGTGGTATAAAGGGGGAAGGACCAACAAGTCTGTGCTCTGCAGATACCAGAGACTGAAATCCATCAGGTAACTGGCTTTACCGCTCACTCCCACAGGGAAATGCAGGGAGGCAAAAGCAGTTTTTATTTCTACAGCTTTTTATTTTCTGCAGGTATCTCAAAATAGCTGTAAAATGTCACAGTATAGTCATTATGATGCTAAAACAACTCACACAAAACAAAAAACAACCCAAACTGAATGCAGTTTATTCACCTGATGGCACAGCACACTAGCTGGCAGAAATATGAAAGTGTATCTCCCTATTTTTCCATACTTCTTTCCTATAGCCCCTCTGAAACAGCTCTCATATTCAGAGAAAACTCAAAAAAGAAAGTGAATAACAAGAAGAGTTTTCTTCCCTTCTTTTCTCAGATGCAAGGTTCACTGCAATTACTTGTGACAATGCAGGGTAACCATCTCAGCCGAAGCGTGACTAGCAAGTTGCTGATGTTGCTTGAAATGTGTTACTTCTGAAATTACCATGACTCCACTCACTCTCAGGATCATTAGAATGAGAACTGCCACAGGGAGCCTCAGAGAATTGTCCCTGTCACGTATGCAGTGTACTGAAACACAGGAGAATTAAGTGATATGCTTGAGAACACACAGGAAATTTGTGGAAGAGCAGACAATTAAAGTAAACCCTCCCAAGTTCCAGGTTTGTGTTCTAATCACTTCATCAACTTCTTCAAATGGTGTCACAGCACAGCCTTTTCCAGCCACAGCCATTTCCTTCTCTGGCCATATAAAAAAAAAATTATCAAACCAATTAGTTAATAAGGATTTTGTCCAGAGGCAGGGATGAAGATTTGAGGAAAATAAAATGGAAAAGAATATAAGGACTAGGAAAAAACTCCACCACCACCACTACCAAAACTCACCCCAAAATCTGGAAAGAAAGTAGTTTTCTATTTAACAGTGCAGTTCAGAACAATAACCAGAAAATAAAATTAAATTTGCCCTGTCTGTGATCTAGTGACCTGTTAAACCATATTTAAACTCATGACTGTGATAAATGCTCTGTGATATAAATGCCACAGAGTGCAGCCTTTTCACCTTATGAAACTTGTTCCTATTTGAATGATAGTGAAATCATGAGGCAGTCTCAGCAGCACTGCTTCCACTCAAAACTTTCTACAAGTCTTTTTAGGGTTTCCATGATGCTTTTGCTCAGGGATCCCAAAGTCTTTGATCCCTCATGCTACACATACCTACTTAATGAATATCAGCAAGTTTAGTGCCACAGGACAGCTGTGCAGTCTCTTCTGTGCTGGACTGCAGGCAAAACAATGTCAGGCTCAGTCCTAAAGCACACTGATGATCTCCTGGGAGCAGAACATTTGAGTCACAGTTTTGGGGTTTCGTTGCTGAAGCTGCAGGTGTCTTTAAAGACAACTCTTGGCTGTAAAGCTTTGAGAGACCTGGTCATCCCTGTGGTGAAAGGAGCAAAGGGAAGAACACTCCCCTCCTTGGCTGCTCTGTACTGAGAAATTTTAGCCCTGAAAGATCCCAGCACAAATTGCACCAAAGTGCCAGACTGAGCTGGCAGTGTGGGTGGGCTGCGCAAGGCTTGTTACACATTGCAAAATTCAGCTTATTCACTGAAAATATTGTTTCATCATCCTCCTGCATTACTTGATACGGATGGTTCCTTTTAATGGGGCTGTTTTATAATACATGAGTCACTTATTGCTCATGGCCATCTACTTTGCCTTTGTAGGTAAATCATGGGCTATTACCCAGTGAATTGACTCAGAAAAGTAATTCCCTATTTATAGAAAAATGCAAGAGACAGTACACATCAAAAAAAACCTCAAAAAACATTGCATAATTTTCTTTGCCTTCAACCAAGGGAAAGCTTTCAGTAACACAAAAATTGAAATGAAAATAGGGTTATTAAAGTCATTTTTTAGGCATGCCAAGAGCATTTGAAATTATTTTCATCTTTCACATTTGCAGACAGTGATGACAACATCCACTTTATGGTCAAAACATTTCTGTGCCTCACAAGAACTTCATTTCTGCCGGGAGGCAGAATCTGGTGACTGCGGCTTCTTCCCACATCGCTTTGTTTCCTCCCTCTTGGCACAGGCACAGGTATTGTGTGAAGCCCAGCAGAGCTGGGAGATTGTGCCTTGATGAGGATTCTCAGCAGGGTCCCTTCTGCTGAGAATTGTTATTTTCCTGGTACTTAACAAAGCATGAGTTAGATGGTGAAACACAAAGTAACTGCAGACAGCCTGAGCCTCATTTTCTGATGATAGAAATTGCCATTATACTTTGTGTTCCCACAAGTTTGTGGTCTGTTGATACCATTTGTTTTAATACATGTAAATAGCAACCAGCTACCATGGCTATGATGATATCAAGTACTAAAAATATGCCAAAAGGGCATTTGCAGTTTGTTCCTGCATACTAGAAAGGAAATTCATCCCTTGAATAAAATTGATTCCTTAAGATCACCACAAAATTTATAAGAATATGAAAATATCTTTAAAGAAAGTCTTCAAAGCTGTGTGGAATCAAAGAGACTATGAACAAAAGGCGACTCATTTATCTTCCTTAATATGTGTTGTCCTAGTGGGAACTGGAAACAGACAGAAGATCATAAAATAGGATTTACAAGCTCTGATCTTGCTATTCTTCTTCCTGCTACATGACCTTGTAAAACCACTTGCTCCTAAGGAATCTACAAAGAATTTAACAATATTTTAATCCTTAGTCCCTTTTACTCCCTGATGTCATTAAACTATTGTGTGTTGGTTTTCTGTTTCTGTAAAAGCTGATGAAAAAACCCTATCACTGATAGATACCTTTATCAGAAATATTTTTTATTCTTTCCAGTAAAAAATTACCATAGGTGATCTAAGGTCTTTGCTACATTATTTCTAAAGCCCTTTTGCCCATAAAATGCTTTGTTTTTTCCTTTGTGTAACACTGAGAAGTTGTTCCCCCTTATTTATCAATTTCTACATAAATCTTTAAATATTTGAAAAGTCACTAGAAACATCAGAATATTTTTTTTGCTTTAGAGCTCTTTTCAAACATACTCTTTTCTATTATTTATGGTGGGTCTTTTGAAGCAACCTTGCTGCTTTCTGTGATGGTAGATACTGACATTTTGTCTTGCTGAAATTGACTGTGTGGATCTTTAGTGATTCAAATGTTCCACTCCCTTTTTTTCTGTAAGTCCCTTCCACAGTGCACTGAATTCAGCTGGCTCAGGAAAAATAGTGTGAAAATGTTCTTGCTACTCTGATAGCCTCAGAGACAATCTATCCATTTCATTAGAAATTCTGGCAGAAAAGCTGTACAAGCACGAAGATTCCCAGCATCAAGTGGCAAGATGCATGTTCTCTCTGGCAAAAAGCATTAATTCCTATTTCTGGAAAAGAAACAGAGGAATTGGCTTAATGCTGTATTTCTCTAATAAAAAGATAAGAAAGGAAACTGATTAATGGTTCCTAGATGAAAGTTTAAAAAGAAAAGAAAAAAACTTCTAGTGTAAGGTGTACGGTTTATGTGGAAGGAACATCTCACATCTCACATTGCTCAACTTCTAGTGCATGTATGCTTTATCGTTTCTGATGCAACCACTCCCTTCTCATGCAAGGCTGCTGGCTCAGGAGAACAGGATGAATCCTGGCCAGCTTAAGGGGGGCACTGTTGGGAACACAGCATGGGCACTGCTTCCCTGCACTGCAAACAGCAGCTGTGGAGTCTGGACATGTTATGGCAAAGCCAGTCAAGCTTTCTCATTGCAGCATTTGGCACATGGTGCTTTCTGAAAAACATTTAGCTCTCACTCTGAGAGCTGTTTTGGTAACAGCTTTAAAGCTGATCGGTCTATGAAAGCACAATAGTGGGGCTTAAACTCATTTTCAGTGCCAGGCAATGAAAGGGGAAACGATCATTAACTGGCACTTGACAGGAGTGTTACTGGAACCTTCCCAGCAGCCTCACAAATGAGTGCTGCATCAGGGGCCCAGTTGGCTAAAAGATGACACTTTGCTAGACAACTCCTTGGCAAAAAGCAGAGGGAGAGAGCTGATGGATCTGATGTCATGTGA
This sequence comes from Ammospiza nelsoni, assembly GCF_027579445.1. Classification (NCBI taxonomy): domain Eukaryota; kingdom Metazoa; phylum Chordata; class Aves; order Passeriformes; family Passerellidae; genus Ammospiza; species Ammospiza nelsoni. The sequence goes on along the minus strand of NC_080635.1, from coordinate 34,406,864 downwards.
AGATGTATTCAAACTTGTTTTCAAGAAGAGCAGCTTAAAATTTTAGATTAATGGAGGACTTTGGTCTAGTATTGGACATATCTCAGAAATTCTGGCTGTGCTTCAGTGCTGTCTCTAATATTTTCTGTTTTAGCCTGTTTGCCATATTAAAAAAATAAAAAAATCCGGATGAACCCAAGTGTAGGACTTTGGCTGAAATTCACTGGTATCAATTCAGTAACAGCTGTCTGCAACTGTAAAACAGCATGCACCTACTCCCCACCATCATTTTCTTCAAGAGATGACCACAATATATGGACATTACTGAAATCAGTAAACCCTGGGCTCATGTTATGACAACATGAATTACCATGACTTTTAATTCAAAGTAATACAAATCACAAATGATATAAAGGAGCCTTAAATTCTAAAGGAGCCAAATTCTAAAAAAATCATTTTTAAGAAGGAATTTATAGTTAAATATTTTAGGCATCCTTGGGTAGCTATTTTAGAGAAAATATTTCAAATATTTCATTAAGACACATGGACATCAGCATGCAGTCCTTTAAACACCAGCTGTTTAAGAGTAGTACAAGAATCAGTGTAAGTTCTGCCATCACTGTTGAGCCAGTGAGATTCAAGAGTTTTTACTGCAAAATTAGTTGTAATTGCTATTTCAGTTTTGCCTGTGGCCTCATTGCTGATTTCTAAATCTAACTATTGAATTTCAGAGTGTGAGGTGGAAGGGATGCAGGATCCCTATTTTAATAGAAGAATTCTGGATCCCTGTCAGGAAAGAAGATACTGTGGACAAGAAAGGGAGAAGAATCAGGAGTACAGTGGTAGAAAATAGTGTATAGCCTGGAGAAGAGATGATCTCTCTGAGGAGGTTACCAAGAAATGCCCTCACAGCAGTATTGGGAGCAGGAGAGACAACAAATGGAAAGAGAGATTACACAGGGTATAAAGAAAACCTTTTCACCCTGAGCACAGCCAGGCAGAGGAATATGCCCAGGGAAGTTGTGCAGTCTCCATCCTTGGAGGGTTTCAAGACCCAACTGGATAAAGCCCTGAGCAATTTGGTCTGATCTCAGCTGACCCTGCCTTGAGCAGAAAGTTGGACTAGAGACTTTGTGAGGTCCCTTCCTAACTCAATTCCCCCATGGTCCTGTGAATGATAGAAAATGTGCTATTTCATCCTGGGAAAGAAGTGGTAAAGAGGAAAGGAGCCAGAAGGAATAACAATGGGTGGGAAAGTGTTGCAAAATGTAGCATTGATATGCTCCTATTCAGATCAGAGCCTGCTAGGTTGGATTGACTTGCAACTGTTTGTGGTTTTATTTCTTTCATTGAGTTCAGAGAGCAGAATGACTTGTGACCACTATCCAGGTCACCCACCAATTACCAGGAATTCTGAAACTCACCATCTGTCAATTTGCTTTCACAATGATACAGTAAGGCAACATTTTAGTACCTGAATCCCACCTGTCTGGCAGCACCAGGCTCTGTGGGGAAACTGGGTTTTTGTTAAACTATTGAAACAAAGGCAACCAGGAAAACTACACCAAACCTTACACATTTTATCCTCACTTTCCATTCTGATTTGGGTTTAGTAATGAAATTCATATTGGAGGTACTGTTCATTTACTTGAATTTCACAGAAAATCTCAGTCTTTTCAGACATTTAGAAATCACAGTATCCAAAAAGGTTAATGTATTTTCTTTGGGACAGTTTTTATTTTTTTTTTTTTTTGCTACAGTATGTAAATTACAAGCTTGGGTGACTTTCAAAGACAGTTATTTACTCCTTTTGCTAAAGGAAGCTTAAGAAAAATTTGTTACAAATAACTTTGATTCCCCTCAGATGTTCTTGGTTTTACATTACAGTACAAAGTAGGCAAACATGTTTCCTCAGGAGGGTCATCCCTTCAGGTTATTGAGTGGAACAGCACCCAGTCACACAGGAATCTGGTCTTCCAATGTACTCTGTTTACCTGATAGTTCAAACTTGTCCTTTACTACCAAGAACCCCTAAACCAGAGTTTCCCTTTTTGTTACAAAACTTCCTCTACTGCTTGTCACCAGGGCTACTATGCATTTTCCAGGTATGAAACCAAGGATAATGGAAAAAAAATTAACATACAGCCCGAGTCTAGATCACAAACTTCTGCTGGCATACCTGAGTTGTGGAATGTTTGCTTCCTTATGCTGTCTTGAGAAGAAGCCTGTAGTCTAGTGTGGCTACACTGCAGCACAGTGCCTTTCTTGGTCTAGTCTGGGCTGTTGGGGGTGAGGGTGTTAATTATGTGGTCAGACCTTTTGTCAGCATAATGCTGAATCTACATAAAAAGCCTTGTTGGATTTTTCTTTATCACAAGAATCTCTTTGACATAATTATGCTCAAAGAATAAACAGGAAGGTGGGGGTTTCTAGCAGAGTGCTGCAGATGATTAAGTGGCACAACTTCTCTGAAGGTACACTAGCAGCCTGAAAATCAGCCTTATTTTATGGAAAGTTTTTTAAGCTGCTGTCAAGTATGGAACCATTTCCTGAATGTTTCTACTAATTACAAATGTTTCCAACTCAGCACAGTATGGTCCCTCTATTTCCAAGCAGAACAGCCATAAAGACAGTGGCAGGGAAGGAAACAATGAATAAAAAGTTATATACAAAAGGCTTTAAAATGCACCAAGTGTGTGTGTAGGGGAAACCTTTTCCCACTTGCTTTCTTCCTCCTGAAACAATCTTAGCTGTTGCTTGGTATTATTTTACCTCAAGCACTCAGATGAGTAATAACTGTTCCAATCCACTATTTCTTTTTGCTTTGATTTACCTGTTTGTAAGGTCCTAAGCCCTCAGGTCACCCAGCTGGAAGCAATGTCACCAGTATTCCACATAAGGGGGGCCAACACCAGGCCTGCCTGCACACTCTTTGGAGCTCCAGTGCAAAGCAAATTTTGTTCTGTTGATAGCTGCAGGTTTGGTAATTCTACAGACCATCTGCACTGACAGAATTGTCACACAAAGCAAGAATTTGCACCATCAGCTTTTCCTAAAGGAATGCCAACAGAAATTGGATCCAGATGTGAACCCTTGGTTGCCACTGAGGAGTGAGCAGCTCAGCTCAGCTCAGGAGCCGGACAGCCTGTGCTCATGTGCCTGTTCTACTCCCCCAGATCCTGGGGGCCTTGGCAGGGCTGCTGCCCTGGCACAGCTGGGGGAGGCTCAAGAGATGCCCAGGCCCCAAGGGAAGGGGGTCTGGGTCACACAGAATTCTGGCTGCTCACTTGTCAGGGGGCACACGTTGGTGATGTGCTGCACAACCTCCTCTTCATCTCGTAGGCAGTTCTGCTGATACTCCTGAGTCTTTGCACCAGGAACACAGCACAGAGAGAAAACACCAGGATTTGGATCACTGATTTGAAACTGAAATAGTTAGTAAAAATTGCTTTGATTTTAAATAGCTTTATAGTTTTAAATAAAATAATTGCTTTAAAATAGTTTTAATTAAATGAACCTAAAAGTTGTGGATCTTTGACATCCATGTCTGATATACTTTTAAATAAATAGATCTATAAATACCTCTTGATTTTTTTGGTGATGAAGTGCACAAAAAGTTAAAAATATTTTTTTTAAGCTGAAATGAACAGTTGTCTCTTTAGGAATAAACTTAATATCCAGAAACACTCAATGCAAAGTTACAGAGACTCAAAATATATTCTAACTACACAGTCACTATAAATACATACTTTAACTGAAAGCATGCTTTTTAATTATTCTGTGAGTAAATTGCCAAAATAGAAAATTAAGGTTCTCTTTAAAAGAAAAACTAAATAAATAAACAAACAAACCCAGAATTCAAATAATAAACTGAACCAGCCAGTAACACTTTAAAACACAGAAGTGTCTTTCCCTTTCTCCTTTAGAGTAGCCCATCGTGATACTCTTGAGGACAACAAACAAACAACCCCCAAACTACCATTCTCAAGTTTCTTTCTAAAAGCAAAAGTTTTCATTAATTTGGGCATTTGAAATTTGCTAGTTTAGTATAAAGCTGCACATGAGGCTCCCTAGGGTATAAATAAACCAAGCCTCCACAGTGAAAACCAAAAGAGAAATCATACATGCAGTTTATTCTAGAAAAAAACATGATTTTAACTTTCACTTTAAAAACCCGTTAAGTGTAACAGTGCATTAGGAACAACCAAGCTCACTAGAGGGACAATTTGCTTGCAAATGTCAGAAAGCATGATCTTTAATGTTATAATTCTGAGCAGTATCTCAAAGATTTCACTTCATAGCATTTTACAAAATAATGTCCTAAACCTGAACACGCTGCATCATACAAGGTTAGTAAGCAGGAAATCACAGAGTGGAGTGAAGTGGGACCCTCAAAAATGCAGTTTCCTGAGGTGTAAAGGAATCCTTTCACACTCACCCTGTCAGCAGGGCTGCACACTGGGCTCTGGGCAAGAACAGCTGCCAGCCCTCGAGCATAGCCTGCCCCAGAGGCCTCTGTATCCAACTCTCACCTTCGCTGCCCTGCCAGTGCTTCTCTCACACCGCACAGGGAGGGCTGAGCACCAAGTGATAGAAATACCCATTTCAAATTACTCTTTGCACTCATCTAAATTTGTTTGTAAAGCTGAGAAAGAACAGATTTTACAATCCAGGTCTCAGAACTGCAGGGCAAATAGATGCAAATGTGCTTTATCAGCTGGAACAAGGGCCCTGGAACACTGACAGGCTGTGGATCTGCAGCAAACCTCTGAACCTCTTCTGCTGGATCAGTCCCCCTTCACATAACCCAGAGGCTGCAGCCACACAGTTCTGTGAGCTGTGCACTCATTTGGGATGAATCAGACATGAGCCCTAATTCCAATAAATATTCATAGACAAAGGCAAGGATCATTATTCCCCATTTATGGAGGAGAAACTGAGGCACAAAGTGATTACTCCAAGTCAGTGATGTAGCTGGAGGAAAACCCAGTTAGCCCCACACCTGCCACCAGGTGCTTTAAAATGAGCAAAGCCACTTGATTACTTAATATGAATAATTTAGTAAACATCTTTTGTTTTTGTGTTTTGTGAGACCAGTGATTTCTTTTTTAACCTTCCATTTCTAAAACAACCCACATGATACTGAGAGTAAAGGTCCAAGAAATTTAGTGAAATCTGCCAGCAGATTTATCCCATTCATGATTTTCACTGCAAGCTGTAAGATACAGGGTCAGCCTGGTAATTACCGAATGAGGGCTCTGTGAATGCCACTGCACTCTTCTCACTCCACCCAAATAATTACATGGCTCACCAGGAGAAATAAAATGGATAAAAACATTAAGACTTAGAAAAAAAAATAATGTTTCCATAAAACAGAGACTTATTGCATGATAGCTGGAGGCAACACCTTTGCACAAACAGCTGTAAATTAAAGCTGTCCTTTTACTAAGCTTCCAGAGATTGCTTACACAATGTGTGGCAATGGGAGAGAATACAGAAGACAGTTAATTTTCTTCCTTCTTCTTCACTTGCTCAAGTGGATGAAAAGCTACTTGCCTACTTTCAAAAGGATGAAGAAAATGACTTTTTATGCTCCCATACCACGCTGCTACAGTTGTGAACAGATGTGAACATTGTGCCACCTGATTGCTAAACTAAAATTTTCTTGATTTCTAAGTAAATGTGAAAGTATATCATCAAATACACATCACCTGCAGGTGGCAAGTGTTAAAGAACTTGAAATCACAATTTTGTTCTACTCTCTCCAGTAACCACAGGTGAGCTCTGAGCGTGCTGTGTCCATCCCTTCAGCTATGACAAGGCTATCCAGTGTTTTAGCTCTTCCACACGCTGCAGTATCTGTGTATAATAGAAATCCATGTTGGCTGCAAACTCAGTACACACAGGGGATTCCATGTCACCAAAGGTGCAGTACAGTGCAGTTCCTCCAATGCTAAGGAAAACAGTTGCTATGCACAGCAGGACCAGCAAAATACAGGAGCCACCAGACACTTCATCTGCAAATAAGAGAAGAAAAGGTGAAAAAAGACGCTACACAAAGCAGTACAAATGCATGTGAGAAAACTTGAGACAGGTTTTTATCATGAATGGGTCAGGAGGTAAACACATTTAATAATGCTCACCATGTCAAAGTGACCACAATAGACATGGGGAATTATATGTTTCTCAGTCTCTTCAGAAACCTAAATAATTCTCTTGCTTCATTTCTGCAGTCTGTGTGCCTGTCCCTGCTGGGATCCCTGGTGGAGCCATTCCATGCTGAAGCACAATAAGCTCACCAGGGAGAAGGCCCCACAGCCAAAGGCATCCCCCATGGAACAGCTCAAATGGAACCAAGGCTTTGAAAGGAAACCCAATGGAAACACTCTTGTTTCATTTCTGGTGACACTGACTGCACTACAATGAACTGCTTGTGATTACTCTCACATTTTGACTGCAGACACAAAACCTTCAGTGTAGGTTAATGTGAGGGTTTTTTTTTTAATTTTACATCTCAGTTATTTTCTGCTAATTCTTTGCATGATTGTTTATTCCAGAGTAGGAGCAATGCAGAAGTTGAAGAGGTGCTGCTACATCCCCACAACCTCACTTGTCCTTGCTAATCTGTACATATGAACAACATCTGTGCCTTCTGTCAGACTGACAGGGCTCTAAGGAAATTTCTGTGCTCCCTTCAGCTCTACACAGGGAGAAGAAATGGGATAAAAAGAAACATTCAATTTTTTTTTTTTGGTGTGTGTTTGAAATCAAACTTGAAGTAATAATAACAATATAAAACAATTTTCCTTTTGAATCACTAAATCCTGGGGGAAAATCAAAGAAATAACTCTAACTGGAATTTTAAATAAAACATAAATACTTTTAAAATAATTTCAAGAAAAAGATGGGATAAGGTCTCTTCAGGCTGTGAATGTTTGAGACATGCTAACACACTTTTAAGAACTAATTTATACCATTTAGTGACTGGCATACACAGTAGATAGAAGTTTCTATATCATTAGCAATCAAAAGTAATTTTCTTAGTATCTTTTCAGTTTTAATAACAGAGACCCTAAACTAAAAAAAAAAAAAAAAAAAAGCATAAAAGCATAACATGAGAAACATACTAACATACTGTGTTTCTCATGAGGCTATTTAGCCCATCAAAAGGTGTCACGCCAGATTTAATGACAGCCAGCAAATATGTATGGATGTTAAATTATAAAGCAAGGTTAAAATGTGACACCCTCCAATTGCATGGAAACCACTAGAAAGGGTTGGAAATGTGCCCATGGACAAAGCACAACAGACTTGTTTCTCTTGCATCCCTCTACCTACACAGTAAATGGATTTAGGGAGAAAGCTTACACCTCCCACCTCTAAGCAATGAACATTAATGAAAGGACTTCAATTATTTGTCACTTGTAAATCATTCAGCCAGAGGAAAAAAACAGTGACTTAATTCTCAACCAAGCTTTAAATCAGAAGTGTGCTCGCTGTATCCTTCTGTAGTCTTGTTACCCAAACCTGGTACAGATTAACAATCTTTGATCATTCACCTTTACTTACTAAGTTTTAAAAAAACAAGACAGTATATTGAATAAATGCCTGCTTTGTGGCTGTGAACAAAAAGACTGACAACATTTGCACCCCAAGAGCACAACTCATGAATTAACAAATTTAAACTACCTTGATCCAATGTGTCTTCCATTTCTTGGAATCTCACTCTTCTCTTTGTTTGCCTTTGCTGGACTTGAGCAATTGTTTTTCCATCTCTGTCATCTCTCTTCTTTAGTATAGACACCAATCCTTCCACTGGGGTAATCTATCAGGAAAGTCAGTGAGTAGCACAAGAGATGTTAAATAGAACTCATGCTTTGATTTCTCACAATGACTCAGGGAGGAACCAAGCTAAACAGTTAATAAATGGTTTCCAGTCTACTTTTCTTAAACATTGCAGCACTTGTGAAACCTCCTTCTTGGAGACATCAAGTCCTGAACAGACAGGACAGCTGCAGTATCATTCTGCTGCTGACTGACACTGCTTGCCTTTAGTTGCTATACAAGTGAAATGCAAACACATTTTCTGCTTGGATGTACTTTGTGTTCCTTTGTAAGCTCGCATGGGCAGGGACAGTGGTGAGGCGGATTTGTGACAAAATCACTGTCATCAGAGGGCAGGAAGAAGTCAATGACACACTGCTGCTGCCTCTCCAAAGATATAATCCTGCAGAGACCATCAGGTACTTATGGAGAGATTAATTTTCCAGCACTGCAATTGGTTGCCAGGGGGGACAAGCACCTACAGTGGGGCTACAAAACTGAAGAGAGGGAACACGAGGGAAAAAGAAAGAAAGAAAGAAAGCTTCAGTGCTCTGGAGAGATTCCAGCTCCACACTGTAATAAGCTCTCTGCATACAGCAGCAGCTCAAAAATCCCTCCCTACAGGCTGGTCACCCAAACAGCTTGCACCAACAGCAATATGGCCAACAAGTCAATAAACCACACCTTCTCTTTTCTTTGCTATAGCATTTCCATTAGCTGCAAGAATATATACTAACCATACTGGGTTGGTTGAGCAGTCTCTAACTTCCTAGTTACTAATGAAATGAAAGTAGATGAAGTACCAGGAGAAAAATGCTTTCCTAAGCAAGTAGTTCTTGGTGTACTAGAAATAAATAGAAATTAAAGTAGAAAGTATGTTTAGAATTGCCCTTTTTTTTTTACCTTGTGGGCATCCTTGCCTCAAAAAACGTAATAATTATTTCTTCCTAGACCTTAGTAGGACTTAAATAGATCAGCAGTAACATTTGTTGAATTGAAAAGTAGTAGGTATACATTTGTGCCACAGATAAAACATATCACATTTATAATTGAATTTGCAACTCTTCTATTAAATAACCCCAAAGGCCTCTAATTTCCACAAAAACTCCAACCACCCCAAACTTTCCATGTAATACTGTAGTTGCAGACAATGGCTATCTATAAAATAAGTTAGAAGAGCACCCATAAAAACTTGTCTGCGTTGCATTTCAAGAGCTGTAGAGAAACAGAAAACAACCAACTTCATAACTTCTGTCCTTAAGCTTGCCTGATGCTGTGAGCTTATATAAAACATTGATTATGGTCAGAGGGATGGAGCCCTGCACACAGAGAGGCACAGGGCACAATCCAATAGCACTGGAGCAGCTTTGGCCTTTGCAACATGAACTGATAAATGTGGCAATTACACTTGCAGGTCTCTGCTCTGGCAGTGTTTTATAGCCCTCAAATGGGCAAATAATGCTACCCAGAACAACTCAGAGGATAGAACTGATCTCTGCCACACTTTTGATAGTCACATTCCCTTTTGTTTATTTGCTTGATAAGAGCTTGAATGGATTATTTAATGAAACAATGCAAGGAAGTACTTGGAAAGCACTGCAAGTGTGGAGGCAGAGGAAATAAATTAAGTCAACATGCAGAGGACCAGTAGCTGGCACAAATGACCCAGAAATAATAGTCTGCAAGTGTCTCATCACAAGAAATAGTGCACTGAGGTGCAGCTTCTACTGGTAATGTTAAATTAGCCTTGCAAAACTACCACGAAAATTTAACAGGGCAGCAGAAAAATCAACACTTATGTTTCTTTGTTGTGACAAGGAAGGGGGATTATGTAGGAGTGCTTTAATTTGACTTATTTGTTTGGAAGGGTGGAGATGAAATGATATCCTTTAGTAGAGTAGATTATTTTAAGCTTCTGCTTACAGCATTGCTTTCATAAAGAGGATCAATTGCTCCTCCCACACAGCAGGCTGGCTGTTGCCAGGCATGATTATTCCCAAGGGGCTTGGACTGCACAAGGTGGCAATGTCACCCAGAGATGAAGGGCATTCCTACCAGTCTGCCCTAAGACTGGAACTGGTGGTCTGTTCTGCAAGTCATCACTGCAGCCCGAGGCACTTCCTTTTCTCTGTTGGCTCTTGGTAGTTTCTGAATGACAGTGTCACAAACTTGTGCCTTCTCCAAGCTTAAAACCAGAGGGCTATCCTTGACAGGATTATGTGGAAATGTGTTGCAGTAATTACAGTTACATAAAAGGCTTTCTGGAGCAAAGACTTGCTACAATGAGGTTCATTTACTTTCCCTGTCAGCCTACATGGATACATTTCAGGATTTACTTTAAATGTATAAAGAACAAATGTGACACAGCGCGGGTTTCTCTATTCTGAACATCTTCTTTTGCTTGAAAAGAGGGAGCAAATGCTTTTGATTTTGCAATACAAATCAGTGTGGCTAGTGTTACTTCCCTATCTCAACAAAAGCCATAAACTGTATTTTGAAAAATGGCCCTTTTACGTGATTAGTCCCTAGAATAAAATCATGGAATACGTTGAGCTGGAAGAGACTCACAAGGATCATTGAGCCCAACTCTGAGTCCTGCACTGAGCACCCCAAGAGTCATACCACGTACCCAAGAGCATTTTCCAAACACTACTTGAGCTCTGTCAGGCTGTGCTGTGACCACTTCCCTGGGGAGCTGTTCCAGTGCCCAGTCATCCTCTGGTTGAAGAACCTTTTCCTGATATCCAACCTAAATCTCTTCTGACTCAGCTCCATGGCATGACGATACTTCATATAGCAATATGAGTTATACACTTAAGGTCTTTTGTCTTTGTCTACAATACACAAAGTGATTATATTAGATCCATCTCCCACTAATTGAACATCCAAGGAGAAGGACTTAGCTGCCACCCAAGATGAAGTTCTACATTCCACTCTTTAGGAGGCAGGGGGGAATTTAAAAAGGCAGAATATACTATTTAAATTGGAAGTTAATGAGGGAACTGTGGTTAATACAGTTGACCACAAGTCAAGCAGAAACTTGACTTGAACCACAGGCAGAAAAATGCAGGCTTGCACCAGACTGCCCTGCAAACAGCTCCTACATGAAAGAGCTGCATAAAGGACCCTATTGAAACATCAGATATTTTCTTAATTCTAAGCTGGATAATTAACAGAAGATGGTCTTGGAATATCTATGTAACTGAGTTTACGCAGCTCTGCTGGCCTTCACAAAATCTTTTGACAGGAGTTCTTACAGTCACTGTACAGGAACTGAAAGTGGCATGTAAGTATGTAGTGGCATTTTCACCAACAGGCAAAAAGGAAAGCAGCAATGACTGTTGGTTAATTGAAACTCTGTTAAATAAAGCTTTTCTCTTTTCCCCACCATTAATAAAAAGTGAATTTCCTTCAATCAAAAGTTTCACACTTTTCAGATAAATTTTAATAACCAGGTTGCAAAATTAAAAGAAATAAACAAATTAAACTACCTATCTCTTCTCTGTTTAAACAGTATTTGGTAATAAAATATCAAAATGCTTCTTACACTGTGCTTATTTTCAACAAATATGATATGTGTATACTTATAAACATACTGGACAAAACTAAGAAAATAAGGCCTTGTAATTCAAGTATATGGACATAAATAAAAACCCCAAAATGGAGGCACTACAAACTAGGAACTAGGAAGAAAAGCTCATTGTATGAAGCAGTTTGGTCTGAATGCAGAAAACTACTCAAGAAGGTTTGTGTATTCTTCTGTGGGCATTCAGTTACGTGGCAAAGGACTGCAGCTTTATTACAGGCAATACCAGATTTTTTTAAAGCGGTAATCTCCAAAATGACAAAACTCAGACTGCCCTGTGATACAGTAAAACCAGCAGACAAATCCCTTTGCTAGTAAAATACCTTAGATAAGTAATTTGAGTTTCAAGGAGAGCTGACTTAGCAGGTTCAGGATTCACACCCAGCTACGGAGGGTAACTGTATTTCCTGCTGAGACACTTGCCCTGCACGTACCTGAGCTCCTTTATACAGCAACAAATACCTGACACCATGTAAGCACTTCACCTGCGAGCACAGCTCTTACAACTCAAAGCCACAGAACCCAAGCCATACAAGAGAATGGAGGATCCAAAACATTGCCTCCAAACCTAGGGGAGACTTCATTTCTTGGTATACAAACTGCCATCGAAAAGCTTTCTGTTCTGCTAGACAGTCTCACTAGCTTTGCTTTCTAAAAAGAATTACCCAATCATAATTTCTAATAAGGAAAAAATTTAAGATTTTACTCACTTCCCTAACTGTCTCTCACATAGAAAGTTTATGGTACAACCTTTTATTTTATATACCAAAATGCAACTTTATTGAGGTTACAATTTGTTTTGCCACTGGTGTGTCATTTCATTCTCAAAGAAATGATAGCAAAGATATTTAAGAAGAGACATATATTTCTAATATCTGTTGTTGCCAGCTTCTGACTGTGCTTCAAAGTCCTTTGTTAGCTGTATGAATCTTGTTTCTATAAAATGCCTGTGGTTTTCCATCATTTGCATAATTTCCATAATTTGTTGTACATGGTTTGTACTAGTGAAGAAATACTCAGTAAAAGGGCCTGTACAATATGAAAATTACTACTTCAGTTTTCAACTATTCAAATCCAGAGTCAGATTTTGGTGAATTTTCACTCTTGTAATTAGATGTTGTAAATGATAAACTAAAAGCAAGTGACAAAGTATCTAAGTTAGAAAACTGCATGAGATGATTGGATGGACCCAAGCAAAACCTCCTCACTGTAAATACCTACACAATATTTACCTTTCTCCATCTTCAATAAATTATTATTACATGTCAGTTGAAGAACATTAATGAAATTTTATCTTCCCATATGGGTTTTTTCTATTTCAAAATTATCTTTACTTCCACCTTCCATTCTAATTTGTTTGTGGCAGTTTTGGAAACACTTACTTCATGACAAGTTTTATCACAGTCAAACTGATTATTTTTTCCTTTTTTACTGCAACATTGGTACATTTCATGTGATTCATTTAATTTCACTCATGTGGCTACCACTGCATTTTCTAGATACTCATTAACAACCAGTGTATGAAAACACTATTATCTTTTTAGGTTGCCATGGCCTGAACAATGCAATTTCAAAGCCTTCAAGAGGACAAGAAAGGAAGAAGTGTTATAGCTGGGTACAAAGATTCCATCTGCTCGTCAAAACTTCATTCTGGCACTGAAACACAATCAATGAACACAAGTTAACAATGCTGCTTTCTCAGGGGTGCCAAACTCTTTCAAATGTGTCTTCCAAGAAAGCTGTGGGTGCTCATCACTTCTGAAAAACAACCTCTAGGCTACTGATGGGTGGTAACATTAACTGGAAAAGCATCCTATAAGTGTATAATGAAACAATAGAAGCTGGTGTGCTGTCCTTACCTCACCCTGTGGCACCAAGAAATCCCAAATATTGCAAAACAACCCCAGATGCTGCATATGACAAATTTTAATTGCTACTGACATTAATCCTTCTGCCCTTCTTCCATTTAAGCCCCTGTCCCACACAAACTCGGGCCTCTTGCTAAGAATGATCCAAGGGGACTCTCACCAATGCAGCCAACAGGATGCCTTACATGGCCAGAAAAAGTACTATGGAAAAAGGTACTTTCTCCTCTGCAGAGACTCAACTCTGCCATCAGAGTACTGGCAGTCCGAGCAGCAGGAGAGCAAACTGGAATTGAAATTGGATGCCCTGTAAAGCATCATCATCAGTCACAGGGACAATCAATACAAGCATAATTTTTCTAACAGTATCAATATGCTGCTTCCTGCCCCATCCTCTGAAACACAAATGGCACAAACATAGCTATTTAAAAATAGATGCTATTGGATTAATTTAGGCTATATCTATGTGAAATAAAACAGTATTTCTCTGCTAAAATGCAGCACTTTCAGTGGGCTCAAGAGAAATTTAATGCTGAGGGGTGATACTTAAATTACTCTTTTGTTATACACGTATTATACACTAAGCACAGACTGTCAACAAAATGCTCTTTTTCAAAACACCCTCTAAGTGAAGACAAGCCAATGGACTCATGAACATTTGGGATACATGTATTAACATGTATGTGGGTTTCCACATCTGTTTGTGTACAGCTTTGTGCACACGGCTGTCAGTCCTGGCATGTGGCATAATTCCTGAGAGCCCACAAAAGGACAAGAGGCATGATCTTGGAAAGGATGCAAGAAACTCTTTAGGTGGGGAGAAAAATCAAAATGCTCTCTTTTCAGCTCTGGAGACTTTAACAAACATGTAATGACATCAGCATTGATCTCCAGTATTTAGTTTTCTGCTTGGCCACTGTCCTTGAGCAATTGTGAGGGTTCTTGGTGTCTGTGCATTAGCTTGATCTATAGAGAAGTACTATAACTTTATTGCCAAGGGGATAGTCTATTGTTAAAGATCTTAAAAATAGAAATGAACTAAGAAGATACTTTCATACAAGCCTTCCCCCTCCAGCATCTGAAATAACATCATTTCACAATACACTCTTTTTTAATTTAAAAAAAAAGCTCTTAAGGATGCAAATGCAGCAAAACCAGAAAAGAAATAAAGCAAAGATGTTGCCATTACACTCTCCAAAAAAGTCCCAAAGCAATAAATCTTCTCTATTTTCAGAAGAGCAATTTAGCTTATGAAGCACTCACCCTTGTTACAGGCCTATCAGGTGGGTTCAGGGTTAGAAGCTCTTTCTTAGCTTGGGCTGAACAACAAATCTGCCTAACTTGACAAAATCAGAAACCCATTCATTCATATGCAGAATTTATATACATGTAGTTCTCACCTCTATGGAATAAGCACAAAAAAGCAAACTTTGTTCTGTGCATAGAAATGAATGATGGTACATCATAGGCATTCTCTGTCAGAATAAAAGAAAAATTAAACTCCCCCTGGTATCACACTCATAAGATCAATCTTATTTCTGAAACAGTGCACTGCTGGTCAAAAAGGAGACAGAGAGGCAAAACAAAACTTTTTTCTGAGTAACTCAGAACAACTAAATATGTATAGATTTCAGATTTGAAAAAGCGATACATAAAGGAATATTTAACACATTTTGAAGCTGGCAATATCTAAAATATTTTAACTGAGATAAACATGAAAGACTTTATAGGATTTACAATATTTACCTCAGTAATCTCTATCCTTCTTGTAAGTTCATCAAGAGAAGAAAAGCTGTCATCTAGAGATAGAGCTTCCAGGGAGTGATAAGATGCTCGTTCAGGTGAAATATCTGGAACAGCATCAAAGTCCTCTTGGTTTGCAAAGTCTGCAGATTCTTCAGTGTCTATTATGTTTCCATTCAAAAATCTCAGAAATAAATCTTCTTGTTCATTATGGACCTTCTCCTGCTGTCCTATTTCCTTGCACACCCGTGAATGGGCAGCACTCTCATGCTCAGACCCTTCATTACACCCAGAGCATTCACCTGAGGCACTTCTGTCCCATGAAGACTGTTCTTCATCATCATCATCAGGCTGTATCTGTTGCTGCTTTAAATTACTATTTCCAAGCTGGCCACTAGGAATTTCTGAAGAGCCAGCAGCATGTTTTGATCTGAGCAGACTTCTATCAGCTGGCACATCCAAATCAGCAGGCATATAACCATCATCTGTTAAAGCCAAAGCATCTACCATTGGCTCAAGAGGGAGTTTCACTCCAGGCTCCCCAGCCCCTTCTATTTCCACTGCATCCTTGGCGAGCTGTCCTTCCCTCAGCTGCAGGCTGTTATCTCTACCAGCATCCCCAGATGACAAACAGCCCGAGGAAGGCCTGCCCCCTGTCCCTGAGGACTGGGTGTGTGGCTCCAGCGTGGATTCAGCACTGCAGAGCTGCTCCTCCATGTGGTCCTTTCCTGCAGCTACCCGGACACTTGCTGCCTCTGTCTGTCCCTCAGTTTTGTTTTCACCTGGGCAAACAGTGCTCAGCTGTTTATCTTCTTTCTTTGGCGCAATGCCAGGACAAGTTTCAGTACCTAAGTGCAATAGGAAAAACAGTTCCAGAGTTTTTAAATGATTCAAAGCATCAGCCCCGGGGGGGAAAGAGTATACTGTGATTTGATAACATTGTAACCTAATGCTTCAAAATGCTCTCCCATAAAGGGCAGGTATTTTATGCTCCAGTCTGGATAACTTTTGTTAGTAGTCTCTGACTCCTGGTTCAGGAAAAAAAATGTATTTGCACACATTCTTGCAGGTGAAGCACATGATTCAGTGTCCTTCTGCAAAAAGCTACTTCCAATACGTAATCTTTCTGAGCAGTCACTTTTCCTCTAATGGATATTTTACATGAGTCATCTCATGGAGGCCTGGAGTTCAGACAAATGCACTTAATTACAGAAAACTGTACCTTGATGCCAGTGTATCTATCACCTAGAGAGATGTCTGCATTTCCTTTAAAGAAGTTGCAATTATACTAATTTAATAAATTTTAAATTTGCAGATCAATAGCTCCTTTGTTTAACACTAAACTAAATAGAAATTACATTTCCCATAAATGGACAGCATCAAAAGATGGTGCTTTTTGGATCACTTAGCTGGCACATTAAAAATGCAATTTGATGCAACTTATTTCTGTATTCATATTTACAATACATATGAAATTTTTTTTCTTATCTGAAATTTCAGAGACACACAAAGAGTTCTACATAGCTTGTGAATTCACCTACTCTTGGCATGATCTGCTGATGAAGGAGTAGATGCTTAGATCAAATTACCTATGAAATTATTAGGTATTCATCATTACAAGAAAGCCAAACCTCTGTTTTTAGGCTTAAAAAGAGAGGAAGGAGCTGTTAAGAATTAAAATATCAAAGTAAGCTAGCTAGGACAGAAACTGCCTTTTATTCCATACGTTAATAAAAACTATGTTAAGACTATGTTATAGTAGGACAGCAATACCCTCAATCAACAAATTAATAACTTTAGAAAACACTTATTTGCATTTTTTGGTCATAGTGAAGAGCAGAAAGGTTTTATGAACAGATTAATAAAGATATCAAACAATGCCTTTCTTAACTGAGTTCTCCATGCCAATTTTATTCTTTCCTCACCTGTTAAAATCTCTCTTAAAATGTGAGCAATTTCCTGAACTTGTTACACAAAATAGTCACATTTCATTAAAGGTTTGCATTAATTCATTGTACTGTACAATTTTATTAAATTCCAAACTCTACCCCTTTTAATGGATAATGAAATGCAAGGCAGCACAGAAAAGACAGACTTGAAAATTGAAAAAGAGAATATCCAAGCAAATCAAAATGTGGAAAAAACATCAGAATGACATTAACTGAAAGAAAGAGTACAAGCAACCCAACTTCTGTAAAACACTGAAAGAATAGGTGTGAGACAGGGACTTTTTAAAAATTAGACACAGATGAGTAGATAGCTCAAGGGATTTGTAATGGGATACTGAGCCCTTCACATACAGGTCACGAGTTCAAACACAGCCTGGATTATTGGTACAAGATTTTGTTACCATCTGTCAATTTTTCCTAGTGGATACATCCACATTACAACAGGCATCTTTGCTGGCAGCCCCAACTGCAACAAAGATTAAATGGAATCGGAAATTAAATCAGATTCTTTACGGTGAAAGGTGTCCCTTGAGCTCAGGGCACTGTTACTAAGGAAGTAATAAATGATCCCAGCACTGCTATCTAACCACAGATGTACAAGAACTGGGATGCAATGATCATTCACATCAAGTTTTCAGCAGTGTTCAATATTTACAACTACTTCAGGCAACCCATGCCCGCTACAGACTGAGGGCAAGTTAAGACAAACACTTGGAAGACTTAATTAGAAAAGATGCCTTTGCCAACACTAAATTAACTGAAGACATACCCAGCAGGGGCAGTAATTTTTGCCTGACTGACAGAGGTACAACAAAGTGTCTACAGAAAAATTTTAAGCAACAAAAGCACCTATGGTAATTTAAAAATGGTTTCTCTTCCCTCTGACAGAGTTGCATTACAATCAACCTTGGTTTGCTCATAACAGGAACCTGTAGGCACCACTTTGTCCTGTTAATGCAGGACAGCCTAGCAGACAGAGTACTGATCTGCAGTAATCTACCAATGGAGAATTCACTTCTCCATCTTTGTCCTTCTTCCCAATTAAAAGCAAATCCCATAGAACCTGAAAGAAAACAGGGTATAAAGACTTCCTCCCCATCCTGGAAATGAGTCTAAACTATATGTACACACTGCAAACTTATGTTAAGGGTTTTGTTAAATTCAGTATTTCATTAGGAAGGTTTTCATGAAACACATTAATTTATCTTTAGTTAACACTAAAAGCTATTAAATCTCTGCTTTCAGTCAGAAGCTGAAGAAATTAATGGGAAAAGGATGTATCAAATCACATCTTTTAATATACACACACACAGTATTAAGGGCCAAATTCTCTCTGTTGGGAGATTCAGAGTGAAAATCTGCCAGACAGTAAAATGTAATAGAACAGACCATTCACAACCCTTGCTCAGAGGGCAGAAATCCAATTAGGTACTGCCCCAGGAATCCTAACTGGAGGACTTCTTGTAAAGCTTTGTGTCACTCGCTGTAGCTTCAGGAGAGAGGAATTGTGAATTCTTAGGATCAACTCCCTACAGAGGCTCAAACTATGTTCCCATATACCTCAGCAGATCAGTGGAGTAATTTTTGCTTCAAATTACCAGGCAAGTTTGATTTTACTTCAAAGATGCTACTATAGTGCAATGCAACAATCACTACAATGCAATATAGATATTGCTACAATGCATTTTATATATTCTTACTGATAATTGCTACATAAATTCTTATTATATATGGATCCATATGAAGGCTAGTTCTCAAAACATATGAGAGTTTCCTTTTCCTGTCTTACTGTAAGCCAGACTTCTACTGCAAGCAGCTAAATGAGATAAGTAGTTCTTCCTGTGGTTTGATGGATAAATGTACAAGAAAAGTAAAACTTGACATGTTTAGTTCTCGTTTTTCATTTCATTTTTCTTTTTTTTTGGTAAAGAAAAAACCACCTAAAATGCAGAAGTCAAGCATTCTAAGTTTTCAGTGAGAAGGCCCATGCATTTGGGCTACTGCTGAAAAGGTTAAATATTAGGAACTGTATGTTTACTATAATAAAGGATTCTGCTGGGGTTCAGGCAAAATCAAGAACCAGTCCCAAGTGGTCATATTGCTTCCAGTCCTGAGCTGGATCACTCAGGCACAGCTTGTTACATGAACAATATTTCAGACTATGAATCACCATTGTCAAATTTCTGTACTGGTTCACACTGCTGCCTTCCCTACCCAAATCCTTCTGCCTGTAACCAAACCCATTCATCCCCAGGCTAGTGATGCACTGACACTGAAGGGCAGCAGCAGCCAATGCCCACATGCTGCCTCAGCAGCTGCTCACACTTGCCAGGGAGAGAATTCATTGCTTCCTCAAGAAAGCACCAATCTTGTGAAAAGCATCTTTTCCAAATTTCAATCACTGAATCTTGAGATAGGGTGGAAATATTCCTATCTTTGTGTTGGAAGTACTTAGTACTGCTGAAAATTTCTCAGCAGAACTGCTTTTTATTGGATGATATAGCTTTATCAATTTACCAACATTCCACAGGAACCCAAAGATTTGGATGATATTTTGACAAGGTTTACATTAAGAGAAAGGCATGAAAATATCCATTACAACATTACGTTAAGATGTTGTACTAGAGTGTTTCAACATTGAAACAAATGCTTCTGAATTCAGAACGTTCAAATGTTCAGAAATTCTGCTCTCCAGAAAGGTTGTTTCCACTTGGAATAAAATCAGAGGAAAAATTGTAATTGACTGTTTTTTTTTTTCCATGGGAATTTCCAACCATCCAAAAATAAAAAGCACCTGTGTTCTTTTGATCTACTTTCTGAGCTGTAGAACACGTTTGTTTCATCATTCTAATGCTTTATGTTTAGCTGGGTTACAAAACAGAAGTGGAGAAAAGGCAGTATAGGGGTCATGGTAAGAGAGCATGGAGATAAGGAGGATCCACACATGTAGGGAACTGTGACTCTGTATCTTCATTAATTTCTGATTCTCCTGAACATCCTGGCTGATACACACTTGTAGGACAGTTTAGGTTGAAAGGGACCTCTTAGGATCACTTAGGCTAGTTCTCATCTTCTGAAGAATTCTAGCTGGTTTTGAGGGAAGGTACTGAGCTTAAGCCAATTTTGGCAACTGCAATATGACAAAATTACAGAAACTTTTTGCTCAGAGAGAGAGAGAGATAAAGCAC
Source organism: Ammospiza nelsoni (assembly GCF_027579445.1). Lineage (NCBI taxonomy): Eukaryota > Metazoa > Chordata > Aves > Passeriformes > Passerellidae > Ammospiza > Ammospiza nelsoni. Next base: position 34,386,730 of record NC_080635.1, on the reverse strand, counting down.
AGCCTGGTTGTCTACTAATATTCTTTCTCACTCTGTCTCCATTTTAACAATTCATTAATTTGTAAATGTTTCATAAGAACCCAAAGATTCAAACAAAACAGCTACTGGTCCAAGGCAAAAAAAAAGGATAATGAGGCTGAAAATGACATAAAAGTATGTACTGAAAACAATTAACTGAATATTTTTCTCTTCAAGACCCCCCAAAGGTTTCATCATTTTCTGTGTTGCTTCAGAAAAATGCATCTCCAAATCAGTAAACTGCATGTAACTTACAATAGTTACTAATATTGTTAACTACACTCCATTGCCACACCTCAGAATGTCTGTCATCAGGTTGATTACCTAGTATATATTTGTAGAGATACAAATTATGCATCTTATCTCTAGTTTTATACAATTTTGCCGCTTACATAAGCTACTAGAAATGCATGCACATTTAAGACTTTTTTTTGATGGAGGCTAGAATTACTTTACAATTATGAATATCAATGACTAATTAAAATTGTATTATTTATCCATTGTGCTGAGAAAAAAAAAATCATCCATTTGTGCCTCTGTTGAGATCCAACAAATGCTGCAGCTTCAAATGAAATAGCGTAATTATATTTATAGGAATATACCATTACAGTGTAATATTTAAAACAAATGTATGCACATGTACATTCATACACACATACCTGATTTAAAAGCAGTAGATTCTCTTTCCTTTAAACTTCTGGATTCCATTATCTGAGGTAAACAACTGCTTTCCCATGTATTTTCTGCAGCTACTAGCTGTAAAATATGATAGTATTACCTGTAATTTTTGGAATTAAACAGGAATGCTGTGGCTTTTTGAGACATTCAAACTTCAGAAAGCTTCTAAACTTGAAAGATTTTATCTAATATTTAAAATATATTTCTTAGCAATTTTTAACAAAGCAGAATTCAATAAACAGCTGCTTACCTTACTTTTGGATGCCTGTGGCCTGCAGCAATAAAGAAAAAAAGAATAAATTAAATAACCTAGTAGCAACATTCTTCATGATAAATATAAGTGAAGTCTTAGAAACCTTTGCTCTGCTCTAAAATTAGCACAGAACATTTCCTCCACTGAAAGTGTCAGCCTGCTAACATACTTTCAAGCACAGATCTGTACTTGCATGAATATCATCAGAAGACCAATTAGCCCTAAAATTGTTCCACCTAACTGAGAAAGCAGTCAGAGGAAATTTACTGCAACATATCAAGCAATGTACATTCCTGTAAAAGGTTATGCTCAGAATAAACTCTACCAACTTTAAAAATCATATAAGAACTTGATGTCTACTACTATTTAAAATAGGGATCACTACAAAAGAGATGGAAGAATGAAATGCCCTCCCCAAAAACCTATTTCCCTCTCCACAGACTGGGACATTTTCTGGGTTGTGTAAGGTACAGCAGCTCCCACTGACTCCATTCAGATTCACAGGTGAATCAACGCTGCTCACAGTCAGTGTGGACTCTGCCAGCTGGATACAGATTCACGCAAAATGTGATTTATCACACACAATCTGTCCTGCAGTCTTTCATACAGCAATGAAGCTAAAATGTGGAGCATTTTATTTAAAGCTACTGAAAAAAATTTGGAGAGACAAGGGAAGAGTACTGATGTTCCTATTCTGTAACAAAAACTTCAAAAATTTACATTGCCTTTTAAATTGTACCATTTAAAATTCAAATAAAGGACACTCAAAACTATCTTTAAAGAGCAAACATGTCCAGTATGTAGCTGTAAAACTTGAGTATGAGAGAAATTTACATTAGTTTCAATTAAAAAAGCAGAATGCTCACATTTTCCAAGATCTGCACGCTATTCATTAAAAATTAAAGTGTTATTTCAATTAAAAAGTAAAATGAGTTTAAAGCTTAGGAAAAAACCTCTATATGAAACAATAAAAGCAAATAGGCTTTTGTCTTGAGAGTTTGAAAGAGTAATAGTATTACATCCAGAGCACTCATCATGACAAATGAACACAATAATTTTTATCAAACTGCAGGCTTTCTCAGAACAGGGAATGACATTTCAAAACTGAAATGAAGGAGAAAGCAGAGTAATTCTCAACGAGGTGACAACCCAGGTGACACCAGGGAGGTGCTGCTCGTTGCAGCACATAAATCATAGCAGACCTGAGTCTCAGCCCCTCTGTGGGCTCCCAGGTCGTGTGCAGGTGATGAAAGCTCAGTGCAGCCTCTCAGCAGCAGCAGCAGCACTGTGGCTGCAAACCTGCAGCTCCAGTGCCACCCTGCCCCTCTTCCTGTGGGGATGCAGGGATGCCTTCCCAGGGCCTCCCTCCCAAAGGCATTCAGAGTACACCTGAAAAATCCCTGCATGGATTCTGGCAATCAGCCGGGGTGTTTTCAAGCTTTGGTACCATCACCCAGAAGAAAAAAAATTCTTTATGAGCAACTCTTTATGAGCAACAGGAGCATTTTTGGCTTTTGTTATATCCAGATTGACTAAGCCAATGCAAAAGTACTAGAGAAAGTTCTCTCTCCTCCTCTCATTGAGAGCATCTCGCCTGTCACAGCCTTTGAATGTAGTTGGTTTCCTTACTGCTGCTGGCTGATCATTTATCAGAGGCAGCTTGTATGATTTTTTCCATCTGTGCATTAAAATCAATGTCTGGACAGTAGGACATTCATCCATGAAGGAACAGATCTCCTCCTCCTACCTGGTGGGTACAATCCCATATGCGTTACTACCCCGAAAAGCACCCTGGGCACAAGCTTGTTGTACTGTGATACACTGATTCAGGAGGCTGATGGATCAGGCAAAGCAGCTACCAACTGAGATTTCACTGTGCAGAACACTGTCATGCTAGGAAAGTACAGAATCACTGGTTCATGTAAATGCAACCAATATAACATTAATAGAAGGTGACAAGAACTACTTTAAGCATTAAGGAATTGTCCTAAAATGTGGAAACTTGGGAATGAAATCCTATAAGGTAGGCATGGGGGCCGAAGTGTGAGATGCTGGACACGTGCATTTTGAAACAATGACTAAACCAATAGGTATTAAACATGAATACCATTATTAGTTCTACAGTCTCTCTCTTCCTAAATTAACACTATTCAGTTTTTCCTTTGGTTGAAATAGTAAAATCAAAACTCCAGTTCTGGAAAACTGATGATTTGCTAAAACAAGTTCAGATTTAGTCTTCAGGCATTCCTCAAACTATATTAAAACAATGTGAAAATTGGTGGTAAAAATATTTTAGTTATGTATCAGTAGGAACCACCATTTTATAACCAAATTCAAGTCAGTGATGCAACTTTTATTTTTACACTGATTATTTTAGAACACCCATAATGGCAAGGAGACAACACCTGCAGTAACATATTAGTTTGAGGAGTAATACTTTCTTATACTTACTGTTGATGTGAAGAGCAAACTCTAGTAAGCTTCTCCAGTTCTTGGCCACTCAGCTCTTTATCTGAATTCCTCAGTGTTCTAGCTGGACTGGGAACTGCTGTCTTCCATTTTCTTTCTACATTAAATCAAAATAATTTTTACTCAAGATAATATAAAAGTAGCTTAACATAAAACAAATAGGTTAACTAATTAATGGAGAAATATTGACAACTTTTCCATGGATGTTCTACAGTCTCGTTTCAGACTATGTAGAACACCATCGTATTCTTTCAGAAGACACTTTATTTTCATCACATCACACTCACCAATCCTAACCCAAAAATGAGGGTTGAAATAACTGTGGATCAAAATCTTGATTAACAGAATAAAGAATTACAAACAATTGCCACATTTATAATTAAATGTGTTCAAAAAATTCTGAAGCATGAATACTCTTCTTGTAACAAGCTCAGAGAAATTCTTACATAAATGCTGCTTTTGCTATGTAACTTTTTTATCCCGGAAATGTATTATTTAGAAATACAAACTAAAGTCTTTCTTCTTCTATATTAGTTTATCTGGTACTCACCCCACTGTTCCTGTATGGAAGAAAGGTTTGCAAGCAGCTGCTCATGATAAAGTCGTTCAAGCTGAATGAACTTCATGGCCTTCTCATCTGAATGGGAGGTTAAAGGCAAATGCACACATATGTGGACATGGTATGACTTACTCATAACTGGCATCATGTTTGAAAGGGAAGTAATTACACACTTGAAATTTGAAATAAGTGAATCAAAATGAATAATGGCCAGCATCCTGATTTCCGTGCAAGAAAGAAAAAATAGCAGACATGAAAACAGCAGGCAAGAAGTAAAATAAGTTGAGAAACATTCAAAAATTAAAATCCTATTCTTTTCAGCAGACACCTCTTCTCATGTGCCTGAAGTACAACAGAAGATTTTTCTTGAAAAGAAATTACTGAAATGTTATTATGCTGATAACTTTACAAAAAAAAAAAGAAATCTCAGGGAAATGAAAAGCAAAACAATGACACAAATACCAGCACATATCTCGCAAGAAATACCAAAAACCACGACTAACTGAAAATATGATTCCTTTCTGCTGACCAGCTGGAGACAGTATTAACACAGTGATCCAACTTAAACTTTTGAAAAATACCTGCCCCCCTTTTCAACCATTATACAACACTGTTGGACTGCTGAGTTTACCTTTTGTTTTCCTGAAGATTCGGCTCACTTTTCTTCTATACGAAGAACCCTTATGCTTAGCGTTATCAATATATTCACAAAGTCACATATTTTTGACTTTATGAAGTCACATATTTTACAGTAGTCAGGATAATGCTAGCTCCATTAAGCCTGAGTTGTTAGTTGTTAGTAGTGGTGCTTGAAGCTGTTTTACCAGCTATTTGAAATGTAATTCTACAATACAATGAGGATAGAAGTGAATGAGGTTCTCAGCTATACAGAAAACCCACTTTCCATTATTCATGCTAATTAAAACACTGGAGTAATTATTACAAAAACACAACCAGTAGTTATTCTGGTTAGCCTCATGCAATACCATGGCTTATGAACAACAATATTAATGGAAAGAATATTCCCTGTCTTCAGGAAATCTGTTATTAGAAACAGAATTACAGATCACAAAGAGAGCCTTAGAGGATCACAGCAACAAACCCTGAATTATTTTTAATATGAGATTCCACACTGGATGAATTAAAATGTCATGGATAATTAATACAGTGCAACATGATCAAGTAAGTTCTTTATTAACCTCAGGAAACTGATGGCTGGAGGTACAGTGGAGACATCCTTCATAAATATGTATTATATTGTGGTGTTAAATTCCACACATCAGGTGTACGTTGCATTAAAAAATATTTCCTTTGATCAGCTTTAAATAGAATGCCTTTCAATTAAAGCAACTCCAACAAGAGGAACTGTTTCTACCATGCCATTTATATTTTAAATTTACTGTATCCCCCCTGCATCATAATTTACTACAGAATTTTTCCATGCCTTTCATTTGCACTGTGGAATTCACATTTTCTGATGGACACTTTTGAATTAGGAGAAACAAAGCAAAAATACAGTCCTCTAAAGCTGTGATGGATATTTTATTTTATATGTTGCTTTTATAACATTGCAACAGTTAGCTCTCTGGTTTTATGTACAGGCTAACATAATTTATCTAGGTTTATTATGCCTTGTTACTTAGCCTGCTAAACAATTGCCTATTGCTGCATTTTGTTTGTACAAATCACATAAAAAAGAAATAATCTGTATGCAAAAATTCTGTAATAGATTATGCATTTTAGTGAATCCCATATACCTTAAGGGCTTACCACCGCATCTTCTTTTTATAATCTGATCGCTTTCCCTTTGAAGCAAAGAGGAAATCCCAGTCCATCTTTTATAAAATTCTGACTTAACTTTGAGGTTTAATATTATTACTCTATCACACAATTACTGAAATGTATCAGAATAATTATCAGCAGTTCAACTATTACAATTTTTGACCAAACTTACTTGCATTATCTAGGAACAAATCAAAATAAACTGGACTATTAAACTGTTCCCAGAAGCAAGTACCCATATTTCCCTACAACTGTTTTTCAAACTACCTTGATATGATTTTGACTGATTAGCATTTGTCAAACACCATTTTGCTATTGTTTGCAGGTTGCTGATCTCAGCTCCAGGTGTTTGCTATTTTTATTCCAATCTAGACACATTCTAATCAACTCTTGTGACAATTTTATCATTACTGTAAGTACCCTATTTGATATAATACATACCCTATCTCTAAAATGGACATTTTCCCAGTTACTAATATTTAGAATAGAAGTAATCTTATAAAAACAAAAATTATTTGAAAATGTTCTCTTACTTCCTTGCTCATGTCCAGCTACTAATGATTGCATCAGCTGTTGGAAGTGAATTTATCCCTTAACTCACATCCCAGTTGATTAAGGAGGATTTGCTAGCATATTGTGTATTCAGTCATGGGTGAATTATGGCTGTTCACTTCTTTCTAACCCTGACCCACAAGATGTGAGTTAACGACAAAGCATTGGACTTTTATGTTTTATCATATCACATTATTTTAATACTGTGCAAAGATTTCTGCAAGTAAAAGGATACATTCTTCCTCTTGAAAATAGGTCTCAGCTATCTGCAAAAGTAAAAAAAAATATGTAATTCTCATGACAGTGGCAAGGATGTAATATAAACTTTTTATCATAAATCTAAACATCTAGCTTGCAGGCTCCTGTTAGTTTGGGTAATATATGAATGTTCTGACAAAATACATATATTCCTATTCTAGGAAAAAGGTCTTAAAAGAGTATCAAAGACCACAGAAATATTAAGTCCTCTCACATAAAACAGATTTGATTTTGTGTAATTTACAGAATTCCACAAAACCAAAAAACCTTAGTAGGGTTTCATGTTCCTGCAACCATAAAATTATTTCAGAAACATTTTTACTTATCTTAATAGAAAGCTTTAAAATTACCTACAATAGAAGTACTATTTTTACTGATACCAGTTCAAAAGTTTGAATTCTGTGCCTGACCAATGTTTCCTTATGTTTGATCAAATTAAGATCATTGCTGTGCTCTCCTGAGTATTACATTGCAATGTTTTAAAACACAAATAGAGGTTTCCTGACTGATGAGAAGTCTTTTGTCTTCCTGTAAACAAAAAATATTTGAGAATTGCAACAATAACTTATTTGTGCTTGTTACAAAACTGTGCAGGCTTTCCTAAAAATCTGAGGAATACTGACATCTTTGTTTGTAAATTTGATGAAATACAAAAAATATAAACCTCAGAAGTATTCCACCGAGCTCTACACTAGCAGTGACCTTTATAAGCAGCAACTAATCAGTCCCTGGGGACAGCAAATTTTGGCAGCCTTCCTATGTGCCATGCATGGTGAGGCAAGGGCAGAGCTTGCAAAATGCTCCAGGACTGCAGGATGCTGATACCAGGACATGCAGATTGAGGCACCTCACAGATGATTCCCCAATGACTTCTGTGGGAGCACTCAAAAATTCTCAAGATCTTTGGGACATATCAATTTAAGTAGTCATGATATGGAGGACTTAAATAAGCATTTTTGTAGAAGTCTGAAGATGATAGCTCAAGAAAGACAGCAGCTTGAAGAGGAGTCTAGATTACAAATTGTATTTCCTGACTCTCAGCCTTACTGCTAACCACTAGACAATTCTGAGTCCAGTACTTTCAAAAGAGAATGGGTCAGTGACTTCTAATGTTCTTTATCTGCATATTTTGTCTGCTGTCCACAATAGCTTCCTAAGAATTTTTGGAGCTGTAAAAGCTCTACCCATGTTTTATATAAAAATATCTCTTAGATTCTTTAAAAAGTCCTAAACAAATCAAATTAATCCCATTCAACACAGGAAAAAAAATTACATCCTATTTTAATCAGAAGGTGACTCTTAGAACAACCGCTATTATCCAATAGTCTTTAAATATTCAACACAAACACCATGGACACCTGACACAGCTCTTAATTTTACAATGAATTTTGTCATAGAGAATAGAAAAATAATGTCATAGCAGAGTATTTGATAGACTTGGTTTAATGTTACTGTCAGGCTGTATTAGAAATCTGGAAAAAAAAAGTCTGAAGATGACAGGTTAATTCGCTAGAAAGGGAAAAATTTCTCAACAGACTCACTTTACAGGAATGCTAAACTTAAAATCTTCCCCCCTCCCATCCTCTATTAAAAAAACAGGTTAGGAGCCTTGTGAGTTCCTTCAGCTTTCTTTCAAACACTCCATTCAAAATGCTTGAGATTTTTTAGGAAAAAAGAGATAGTGTTTGAATACATATTTCAATCTGAACATGCAGATTTTGTTCTCAGTTCTGTCACAGATCCTGTATGACTTTCAAAAGGTTCTGGCCCTTAGGGTTTGGCTTCCTCATCTAAAAAGCAACAGATTTTTGTGCAATTGATTCCCCTGATGTTTGTAAAGCATTTTAAGTTTTTGCCCTACCTTGTTTTCCAAAAATGACCTTTGTACTGACTCATGAAAAATCACCAAATCTGATGAGGCTAAAAGCAAATTGTTAATCCTAAAGCAAAGCTTCCCATAAGTTAAGGAACAGTATCAAGTATCTTCGCTCAAGCACAGATGAGGAAAAATAATTTAAAATTCTATGTCAAATGTAGATTATCTATAGTGTGCAATCATAAAGAGAAACGTCTTTCTCCCATATAATTGCTTTTTTGTATAAAAGAAGAAGAATGCAGGAATGTCATTACAGTTTAGAAATTCAAAATGTCTTCCAAAATAAAGACAATGCAGCTAAGTCAAATCAGACAGGTATAATATGGCCCATATTAGACATCACAGCCAAGCAAAAGGTCTTCTAGCCTGCTCTTAATCTGACACAACTAAACAACAACTGTACATTAATACTGCATCAAGTTTTATCCAAATATTTGTTCTTCATTATAAGAAAAAAAAAAACCCAACACACTGGTCAGTTTGTAAGAAAGACTGCTTTTCAAACCACAGTTTTCCCTTTGGTCTTGCAGGTGTGGCAACTGTGCTAATATAAAGGTATACACTAAGAAAACCTTGAATCTTAATATTCATGCTTAAAATTCATGCTAGAAAGATGTCTACAGCAGTAAAAACAATTCCAGACTTAAAATTTTATTTAGGTAGCTGCTGTCCTGTAACTATTCCAGTGTCTTATAAACCTTATTCAAGGTAGATTAAAAAGTGATTATGCTAAATCTTTCTGCCAAACTAATTTCACCATTTGGGGACTTAGAAACCCATCCTTAGGAGTTTCCTCTAACTACAGAATATACTAACAAGGCAATTTATAATTTAAGAAATATTAGAAGATCTTAGAAGAGATATTTGCCTTGACCATCTGTTATGCATCAAAGTATCCTGTCTAGATATGAGTATTGGTATAAATTGCATTTATGCATATTTTTCCTAATGAAAAAAGGTCTCAAATAAAAGTAAAATTGGGTGCAGCACCCCAAAATCATAGAAAGTACCTGATGGAGACACAGGGGCAGTATCTTTGAATCCATCTGCTCAACCTCTTCACGGAGCAAAGAGAAAAGAGACTGCAATGTTTGCTTTTGGTCTTTTGGATGAAAGTTTTCCTTTGCTTCAACAGCACTTTCAGCCTGCACAAAATCTGTATCCGCATTCAGAGTATTTTCCTCCTGGATCGTTGTGGCTCCCACTGTAGAAATGCCTTACAAAAGGACAAGTACTTAGGTTAGGATTCAAAAAAAATACATCAAGTTGCTTTTTTAGGAAATTTCACTACGAATGTTATGAATAAAAACCTAGTATGTTAAACAACATTGCTGATAAACTAAATGCTGGCCTTGTAAAAATCAATTGAGACAGGTCTGGCTCACTGTCAGCTCACCTACCCCACACAACACAGTAACATAGATCAGATACATTTGTACACTCCTAAATGGGACCCTCCTTTCACTTATGGGAAAAAAATAATCAAAACACTTAGAAAGTGTTATACAGAGTTACTAATAAAGAGACCAGGATGACCTAGAAGTGCTTAGAATCGAGTTTTGCTCAAAAAGGGCAAATAGCAGGTAGGTGAGGGCAGCACGACTGAGTTTTCAGTTTGTCTCTTTGCTCCTGCCAAGGACCTCAGACAAGGAGGTGTCCTGGGGATGGACAGACAAGGGAGGAAGGACAATCCAATGGATTCCCCTATTTTATATGGTGAAAGAGTGGCTCCTCACAGTGACTGCAGGATCTTTAAAGGATAGAAAGAAGCAGGTGATGCCAGTGTGGGATTCTACTGTAGGAGAGAGATGTCTAAGGGGACTATCCAGCTATGTCGAGTGAAAAGGAAGATCCCTCCACATAGCTGGATAGTTCTTTGAGTGTCCAGGGAAAGAGGCAGTGGCACTGATCTGTGTTGGCAACAATGACACAAGGATGTATAAACTGAATTTAGATCCCAGAACTTCTTGCTAGACAGAAAACTAGGTTCTCCATGGCACGTTTCCAGGCAGCTCACTGTTGCCTGTCTCCAGCTTTATAGAAGTCAAAAAAAATTAGGCATTCAGGTGGACATATGAAAAATAATGTAAAGCATAACAGTACAAGAATATCACAGGAAAAAAAAAACACTTTCTGGATGCAAATCCTACATTTTATTGTTACAAATGAAAAACTTATGTATTTTGATCATGAATATGATAGTTATGAGAAAATGTTAAATGAGATTAACAAAGAAGTGTAGAGTAGTAGTAGCGACAGCAGCAGTGAGAGAAATCAACTACCCATATAACTGACTGGATCAGTGTCTCACAAAGATCAGAGAGCAATAAATTACAGCTTCCTATAAAACACAGTCTTAGGAGCAATCAGAAGACTACAGCTCATTCCAACAGTTAATAAACTCCTTTTTAATTCTCCATAAAACATTGAATTTCACACACTTGCGTAAGACTATACTTTAAAAGATTGCTACAATTGTTTAAAACAATTTAGAGAATTTGGCCACAGAAATGTGCACAATAAACTTTTGATAAACTCAAATTATAATGAGTAATGTTCCCCAATCAACATTTTCTGAAATCATGTTATCCTTTGAAAGATGGACAGCTGAGGCTATTATTTCAAGTATCTTTGTGTCCTCAGCTTGGGCACTCTGTTTCAGACCCCTTTGCTTTCATTGCCTCTGAAACCCAATAACAATGACTCAGGTTTAAGATTTAGGACCTAAGAAAGGCATTAGCTTGTCCATGGAATGCTTCACCATTTTATTTTTGATTATTTAAACTCTTTATTTAGTAAACTATCCAAGTGAGGACTACTAATAATCTCTGTGGGTGGTTATTTTCACAGGGCTTACTGCCAGAAAAAATATGGGTGTAACTTAACACTGCTTTTCCAAAATTAATGCACATGTCTGTTCTTCCGGTATTTATTTGGGTTTCCAGTGGGCCAAAAGCAACAAGAGACAACTGGATGCAAGATACAAGCCAGGAAACACTTCTAGAGATGGAATTAAGGCTGTCTTTAAAAATACAGTTTCCTGTTTAGCACATTATCATGAAACCAGAAAAGAGGGTCCTCGTGTTCTGGCAAAGCTTTTCTCTCAGAAAAACAAAGAAACCAAACTTCAAGCTGCACTTTACTAGCAGTTAATGATCACCTGTCATATCAGAACATGAACATTGACTGCAACATGCTCAACAGCAACTCTCATGAAAAACCTTAATTTTATTGTTTTCATGATACTGTTGCTAACACAGTTCATAAACTGCATTATTATTTGTACATATGGTTGAGCTGTCACTCAAATCTTGCCCTAAAATTTCTTCCCTGATTTTCAAAGTGAGGCTTTACAGTTATGTGGGTTAATTCTAACTTGTTTGATTTTCAACACAAGACAATATCTGTGCCTTAGTAGTAGCACTACAACAAAGAATTTTTGTTGTAACACTTAGTAATGCTATTTCACCATAAAGATGTGATGGGCTAGGATCACTATTTATTTTTCCCCCATGCTTGAAAACAGCACTCTACTTTTTCCAGGAATCAATCAATCTTACTGTCCAAAGCAGATAGATCAGGTATCTTACATGTATTTCTGTTTTTTTAATAAGGAAGGATTAATTTTTTTCACTTTATAAAGCACTGATATTTACTCCACCCCAGAACGGAACCAAATCCTTTATGAAAATGTGTGCAAAAAAGCACAGAAGACATCAGTCAGTGGCCAGAGCACTCAGCAGGTCAGTGGCAAAGAGCCAGGTTCAAGTTTTTGCTCTGCCAGACTCACAAATGTTTCAATGACCGCTTCTACGCCCAGTTGGGTGTGCCAATGTTTCCTAAGATATGGAGAGAAGCAAACTTTCTCTCAATTTCCCCAACAGCTCACAGAAGCAGCCCCATGTTTGCCTAGGAGAGATGAAATGCTGACACACTTTCTGAATAAAGTCCCTCATTTTTCAGTATGCCTCAGGTTTTTCTCTTTTTCAGTACTGCAAGTATATGAAATTAAGATGCTCTTTGCTACCCACCTGAGGATGAATCCAAGGTGCAAGTATGAGTGATTTGCTAACAAAATAAAATTAGGGATGTTGCCTTCTGGTTTTTTATATAAATTGAATTTTCATATTCAGTAGCACTATCTTAAGTCACCAGTAACAGAAGTTTCTAGTACAGAAAACATATGGCAATTTCTTTTTTTAAACATTCTTTGGTACCCAATACAGAAAGCTATTTCAGACTGATTCATTCAAGAACTACTGAAGAAAAAAGAAAAAAAGACCAGCAAGTATTTAAAAACTATTCATTTTTAAGAGCAGAGATTTTGAGATAAAATTTTGGTAAAGATACAACTTCAACTGAGCAAGGTCAAAATCTTGTTTAGTTTGGTTTGGTACACAATCCTAAATTAAACAACATTACTTGAATTATCATGTAATTTGACTATCTTATATTAATATAGTTTATTTCCCTCAACACCAATTCCATCCCAAACACTTCCTTCCTTCCTCCACGTTCAAGCTGCTATAAAAAATAAGTGGAATAATTTACAGAAAAAGCATATGTTGCAGAATTTAACTTGGGGAAAAAAGACTGAGTGCAGGTTACCATGTTAAGGAATCATATAATGATTTGACAATATTAAGTTATGCCAGGACTGACCTTTTGAAAAAAGACGAACTTATTTTCAGAAAATATGGATAATCTGAAGTCCATTTTTACAAAAATGTATCGGAACAGATTAAACTTGATGAATCACTATCTCTACCACACTAAAGTTAGTACAACTCTTTACAAGGAATAACATTATGAATAATCACCAAAGTTTAAATACTTCAGTTAAAATGTACATGTATTCTTTGGTCCCCAGTCCTCCCTAACCAGATATAATCATAGTACATTCAAAACTATGATGAGAATGCAAAAAGAATACAAGAAAAATTGGGATCTAGGAGCTATAGACTTGTCCATCCCCTCTCAGTTTCCTACAGCATCAAGAGGGCTAAAAGGAGGTGCTTCTTCAAACAATAAATAGATTAAATCCTGGAACTGCTACTCCAGAACACTGACATGGATGCAAAAAGCAACTGTAAGTCAGGTGATAAATTCACTCTAAAGTATTACAGTCTGTCAATTTCCACCTGGGGGAAGTCTGAGATTGCTGCAGATGGGGAGCAGAACATGTAAACAAATCACTGCACGTTCACCTTGTCCTTGTACCCTCACCGACAAATGCCCTGTTGTCCCCTGTCAGGGGGAGAATATTGAACCAGAAGGATCTTCAGCCAGGTACAGTGACTGCTAAACTTGCATTCCAGTCTACTGAGAGGAGAAGTTAGGATAATTTTAGCTTCAGCAGATCCCAAGCATATACAAACAGATAATAATCCAACTTATGACTCTTTATTCTTCACAAACAACTATTTAGAGGGTTTCAGACACATTGCAAGTACGAGTACTTGTTCTTTCTTTTAAAGTATAAACATGTTGAGAGAAATAGACTGGCTTCTTTAATGATCACCAATATCCTGCTGAGGCAAGTCAGAAGTAGACAAAGATGACTAAAATGTAATTTTCTACATAAATTGCTTTAGTTTTAGTCACTAGCAAGAAGAGGAATACGAACAACGTGCTTTTGAAGTCAAATGTCATCTTTTTTAGAATGGCAACATTTAACAGCAATCATAGCAGGTGTGCTTATAGAGAAAAATATTCATAAATCTCTTCCTTAGTTATGAGTCAAAGTAACTCATCCATGATTTCTCAACAGTTGAAAATATTTTTTTATAAAAATTGCAACAATACATGCCATGAGAGTATTTAGTTTGATATTCCAGCTTGCTTGTGTGGTGCTCCCACTGTCACCCACTCAGGAATCTTCCCATCTATTTGATTATTCTCTCCTTTAACTCTGAGTTGGTATAAGGAGGAGAAAGCTAGTTTGGACCTTTATGTAGAGGGTGTAATGAGATATTCAGGGATCATTTAAAATAGCTGGTGCTGGAAATTAAATGGAAAATTGCCACTAAAATAAGGACACTTGCAACATCAAGAAATTGACACAGTCAACTGCATTTTGTGAAAACAGAAGAAACATCACGTGAGAGTATCGAAAAAATTACTAAATGTATATTAGGCCATAAACAATGGGAGATACAATTTAATTTCATATTTTGATCTTCCTCTCTAACAATCAGGGTTGTTTACTAATAAAGTAACAAGCGTTTATTCCTAAGAATTCAACAAAGAGTTTTTCAGACAGGATGTTCTCTTGTATGGTTTTCTACATTGCCAGGTTTATCCATGAAATCCTCTATATTTTCAGGATTCTAAATTTTGTCTTAAAGCTTCAATCTACTGCGGACAGCTAATTTTCCAGTATTTCTGCATGAGTTCATTCAACAGGAATACAAAGTAATGGAGAAAGAATTTGAGCCACGTTTAACTTCTAGTGTTTAGGTGAGTTTTTTCCTTTTCTTCCTCTTACTGTGCTTCAGATACCTATGTCAACATGAATGTATAACTTTTCATCAAATTGGTTTTTGTTATTCCCATCATACAGATGACTGGTTCTCCATTACTTCTGCCAATCTTATTTTAATTATTTTATTCTGTTAATAAAACTTAAATCTACAGTTGAAATAAACCTACTCAATAAGAGCTGGAGAAAGTTATTGAGAAATCACTCTCCCTGTAATAACAGATTTCAGAATGCTCTTTGCTCTTTTCTCTACTAAAAAATATAATTTTTCTTTTCAGATTTTGCCTATTTGTACAAGATATGGAATGCAAGGCTTCCTTCCTTTCCTGTCTTTACCTTGTCTATAATCCCTTAAAATCAGTTTTCCAATTAGGTCACAAAATACTTGCCATTTAGGAGAAAAATAATATTTGAAAATTATTTAATTTAAAATGCATGGAAAAAAGCATACATGAATCAGCTGTTCTTTCAAAGAAACCTGTGGATGAAACATACTGATTTTAATTAATATATACAGCACTATGACACATAAGCTTTAGAATGTATGGCAAAAACCTAACATAACACATTCTGTTACACTAAATCCCACTCCTTCAAAAAGGGAAGAAGAATTTCAAATGAGAACATGCAATAAACATTACATTTGCCTTATCCAATTCACATCCAAAATATCTAAAGAAAACTCAAAAATTGGTAGGAACACATTTTTAAACAGTTTGCTACCCAAAACACACAACCTAGGCCTATCTGGTAAGCTTTGAAAAATGTATGTAAATTTTACAACAGTAGGGAAAGATCAAACTATGTGGTTCTCCTAGCCAAATTTCAAATGTTGACATGGGATCAGGACACCAAAATGTTGCACTCAACCATGATGTTCAAATGAGCAAAACCGTAATGCCAGAATTTCTGTCCATTCTGATTTGGACACCAGCCCAGTTTCCATACTGACACTGTGTACCTCCCTCTACTCCTGTTTACTTGGTGTGTCACATTTGCTACACAGCCACTGTTTAAAATACAGAGGGTGAAAACACGTAGAGTTGAATCTGATTGAAGACTAGTAGGAGTTCTGGGGAAAAAAAAGGTAAAACAAACCAAAACCCACCAAACCTTTGATGAAATGCTAAAAATAATTAGTACAACACCTAATATAGATTTCTTATTAGCTCACAAATTTAAGCTACAGTGTTACTTCTGAAATAAACAGAACAAAAGAATTTTAAATGAAGTACCTTTAGATTTTTTATTGGAGCTTCTTTTGCTTCTTGGACTTCTTTTTCCACCTGGCTGTTTTTCTGTGACAGGCTTTTCCTCCAGCTGAGGGTCCATATGGACATTTACAGATCTTCTCTCAGTCTCACTTTCCTTGCAGCTTGGGATCCAGTCTCCACTGTCCATATTCTCATTATTATTGATGTTATCCTGTTCACCTTTATCCTGTCGTCCCATAGCAATGCTACTACTGGTCAGAACTTCATTCCCATCACTGTCAAGTTGATTTTCATTTTCATCAGCTGAAGGAATCAAATGAGATGCCAAACTTTCCACCCTGTAGTTAGCAGGAAGACTGTCCTTTGAGTCTATTTGCAGATCATTTGGTGGAAAGTCTCTGTCATCCATTAGAGCGCTACTTCTTGAACCACTTAATCTCCCCCTAGATATTTTTACACCTAAAATATAAAATATAATCATTTACAATAGGTATAGTATAACAGATAAATAATGTCAGCCAGTGCCAGCCAATAAAGACTCACATTAGCAGAGTGATACAGCTTAAAAATAAGGGGAATTTCTTTCATTCACTGACTCACTTAAAGTCTTAGCATAGGGGATATTTACATACAAAAAAACCCTATAAAGTTGTATTTTTATCCAATTATAACTGTTCTAGTTACCTGAGCAAAAACACAGCTGATCTTTACAACAGTGCTCCTGTTGTTACAGCTGAGGTAATGAGAAAAACAAAAAGATAAACAGAAGCCACCTCACGTCCCCCTCCCCCCCCCCCTTTAAATCCATGGCTAAAACAAAAGCATTCTTGTCATGTAAGATCATAGTTTGCCTGAAATAAAAAAAAACCAGGGAGGAATAAAAGTAGAACGACTTTTAATTCTGTCAGTGATGGTATCAGATCAAACTTGCAGATAGATTGTGTTATCAGAATTAGATGGAAGTAGGACTTGTTTATTGCCTCAATTGTCACATTATTTTCAAGAAAACATTCAACATGTGTTCAGTATACACAGAAGCAGATGGTTTGTTGATAAAAAACCAAAACCCCCACCTACTCTCAGCAGGAGTCAATTTTCCCTTTTTGTGAAGGTGCAACTCCAATCAATCCTGCAATTAGACACATTCACGGGGAACAAAAAAAGAGTAACTTAGCAGAAGACCTACATGTTACAGGAGCATTGTTGTATCAGTTCCTATCTTTAGCCTTTAGCAGCACGGCAATACTGCTCTTTAATTTAGCAACCATACACCCGAATAACAGCTCCATTATGTACATCTCACTAGATGTAGCTCACGTTTTGAATAGTGAAGCCAAGAACCAGCAAGCACTCTTCTACAACAGAAGAGCTTAGGTAAGCCTCCTACAGCAGCTTCCTATACTTTGCTCTAAATGAAATTACATTCTAGGATACCTGTTTTCACCAGGCTTTCTTAACTCATGGTATACACAAGTTGAGTACATGAAATACACACTTGGTAAATTTGCAAGATACTCTTTCATTTTACTTGATAGAAGAATTAGTTGCACAAAAATGGAAAAAAATTCCAAAGAATAAGTAAGCTTTCCTTCAAACATAGAAACATATTTCTGACAAAGATTAATAAAGTGATTTTCCCCAAATTATTCCTTCATAAATTTCATTGCTGCTAAAAGGACCGAGGGGAAAAAAAAAAAAAGAAAAGAAAAAGAAAACATCACTGCTATCTTAGGCACAAGAAGAAGGATTTAGGGAGCTACAGGCCGCTCTACCTCACCTCAATCCTTGGAAGCTATTACAGCAAGTTAGCCCAGAAAGCATTTTCAAACATCTGAAGGATAAGGTGGTCATCAAGTGCAGTCAGCATGGATTTATGATGGGTAAGTTGTGCTTCTACAAAACACTGACTTGCTTGGCAGAAGAAGGTGGAATAATGGATGTGATTTACTGTGACTGGCTTTTGACACTGTCTCCAACAACACGCTCACAAACAAGCACACAGAGTACAGGCCTGGTTAAATAGATGGTGAGGAGTTCCAGAGAAGCACACAGAGAGCAACAAGCCGCCAGCAGCTGGGCAATACAAAAGCAAAAGCCAGCACCACCCAGGACAATTCCATCTCTGCCTCCAACCTGAAGAACTGGCTAACCACTTCCAGCCATACCAGTCTAACAAAAAGGACTGCCTACTCTAAAACATAAGCAGCACCAGGGAAAGTCAGGCTGGACATCAGGAAGCATTTCTTTACTAAGGGTGTGGTCAAACACTGGAACAGGCTTCCTAGAGAGGTGGGCACCCAGCATCTAAGAGGCATTTGGACAATGCTCTTTGCAACACACTTTAACTTTCGGTCAGCCCTAAGCTGCTCAGGCAGTTGGTCAAGGTGATAAAAGTGGGTCCCTTCCCATGGAAATATTCTATCCTAGTCTAGAAGAATTATGAATTGTACATAGAGATGAAAGTTGCATTTTCCTTTGGCAGCCACATTAGGTGATAATTGATTTTCCTTGAGCACCAGAAAGACAAAAGGAACTCTAAGAAGATACCGAGGGCTTCTCTGGAAAACGCATCTGTTCACTAGAAGGATGCTCCTTAATCAAGCAATTTTCTCTCAAAGAGAATTAAACAAAAAATTTCAGGTTAAGAGGAGGACAGAATTTTAATCAGAGCAGAAAGAATCAGAACTAGATATTAGTAGACACCCATACTACAGTTATGCTGATTTATTGATACCTGTTCTAAAGCACTAAAAAAATAATCCCAAACAGTATTATCTTTGAAAGGTTCACATTTTAGTGTTTCTGCCACATGAAATAATAACTACTGCTGCTTTCTCCAGCTCATAGATCAAATGATGCATCAAAAGAGGTTGAAGTAAATTGCCCAAACCCAATGAGGAATTCATTTTAACAGCAATAATCAAAAAATCAGAATGTCCTACCACCACTGCCTTGCCTCTATCCGTAGAAAACCATTTATCCTTTCAACAGCCAGCAAAGAGAAATACAAATGGATTTGAACAAAGTGTTTCCTATTTGATTGCGAAAAATGAGAAAAGATGCTTTTGACAAGTGATATTTGCTGTAGAAGAAGCTGACATTCTGATGGAAAATGTTAACTCACTTCCTCTGAACATTTGGCTGAAGCGATAGTCCCTCTGTAGCTGAGAAGCTGGAAAGCACAACATTTCTTGGTTATTGCTTGAAACGCAGTATTTCTCCAAATAAAAGTAGCCCTGAAAATCTATTCCTTTCTACAACCCTTAGGACTCCTTAGAGAATGAAAACTCAAAAAGAGCTAGTTCAAGGAATTTAGAACACCCCTGCCCTTGATCTTTTAAAAGTATTTCCCAGTTGAAATTTTTTACCTTCTTGATTTTCCATGCTGCTATTTGCAATTCCTTTTGAGTTTACCAAGGCACTAGGCAGGTATCAAAGTGAATCTAAATCCTGTGAGAATGAAATTTAGCTCTGTCTAAAAACAAAAGTAGAAACACTTATTTAGAAATAAAAATTAAAGTCCCTTGTGATTTAAACTACATTTAAAAGACCATTAACATGCTGTTCCTGTATTTACTGTTTTGCCACTGAAATGAATTGTAAACACAAACAACATGTTAATAAAAAATGTTTGTTTCTTCATAGGCCCATTTTTCCTCCCTTCACTGGTTGCCCAAAATTGAAATAAAAGCTAATGCTGAGTAGAATTGTGCTGACCTTTGTTAAAGGTGTTTGTTATTTGTTATTTGATGAATAAAAGTGCTTCAGTTGCTACACAGATTCATACAATTGGCACATGTAATCATGGTGATTATAGCACAAATAAAATGGAAAATATTTGTCAAGTGGCTAAAAGTCTGTATTGAAGAAATTACTTGTATGTTTGTTTCCTTTAGTACAAACAGTATATACATTAGAAAAATTGCTTCAGTTTTACAAGGCCCATGCTCATCAGTGTTCCCTTTCATGTATTTCATACTACTTAATATAATTTTGACAAGGTTTTCAGTTGCTCGCTTTTTTCCATCTATCCTTACTATGGAAACATAACCTTAAATATAGCTGTTTGGGGGAGAAAAATAAAAGGTAGTAGGAAGAGGGATCACTCCTGACTTGTCATGGTTAAAATTTGAAGAGGGCATTAAAACCAAAACAAAATCACAAACACCACCAGGCCCCTTAACCTTTCATGCTAACAGCTCCTTTATCCTGAACAGCTGGTGGGCTCTGTGAATGTTTACTGAACATTGAGTGTAGTATTTCATTTACTGATCTTGGATGTATCTTACAGAACAATCCAGACCACAACGCTGTTTCTTCTAATATTTGAAAAGTTTACATCAAACTGGATTTTTATTCCATTTGATTGACTTCATATAGCTCTTCTGCCAAAGTCACTATTTTCTCTTTCTCATGCCATTTATTTTTCTGTATTAATTAAAGAGATTTAATATTTTAATTCTTTGAAAATCAGCTTCCCTACTATATCACCAACACTGCTCTATTCAGAATGAATGAGCATTTCAGATTGGTTTCCAGTTTGCTTCTATGCAATAATTTCATTAACTTTGATGATAAATGACAACAGCAGTATAGTCTGCAGTTACAAGCAGTTATAAGCGCTTTTGGGGATTTAATTAAAAATTGATTGTAGCAATAAGTGCTCCAAAAGGAATAACATAAAATTCACTAACACAAACAGAATATCCCCAAACTTTTGAAATAAATAAGCAAATTTATCTGAAATAGGGATTAACTAGTCATTCTGTTATGATGAAAAGCATCTCAAAGAGATACCAGACAGAAAACTGACCATGAGTCCAAGCTTTCTTTTTCTCCTGAGATATAATACAGCAAGTGTTACATGCACAAGAGAAATCATTATGGTCTACCAGGCACTATTCAATTACAATCACGGGGGGGTTTTTGTGCACCATATACACAGAACAAGATGTACACAAGAGAACCTGGATCCCAGCAAGAGAAAAGTTTTAGAAAGGAAGGGTCAGCACTTCATCTGGCAATAGCAATTAATTCTAAAAAAGGTCTCTGTGTAAACAACCAAACAGACTGTCTAGAGATGTTGTGGAATCCCCATCATTTTAAAGGAGAAATCCAGCAAGTCTCAGGTTTAAGGACAGGTAAAAAATAGGCACTAACTAGTATTCAAGGAATTTGGTTTTCTTTATTGTTGCAGGGGTTTTAGTATCTTCATACACACACTTTTTTACTTAAATACAAGCAGCTTTACAAGTCCTAGAGGAAAAAAAAAGCTCAAACAAAATTGATTCCATGAAAATGAAACAAATAGTTTTAAAAAATCATTATGTTTACAGAGTTGGTGCTTCTACCATTAGAACAAAAAGAGGAAAACTGCAGAAACACTAAAATTTAAAGAGTAGCTAAATGTAATCCAGATATTTCTTAAGAATTAATCTGTTGATCTTTCTGATAGCTGGTGGAAAGATACTATCATTTAAGTATTACCTTGTGATGTATCTCTTTTCATACTGATAAATAATCTTCTATGAATTAATAAAAACCAATGTGAAAACTATCATGACCATACACAATCAAAACATACACTAGAAATTATTCTTACTGCCCATTAACATCTACATAGAAAGAAAAAGGTTAATCCCATTCTATGAACATTTATATTTAATACCAAAATGAAGATTCAGTGATGGGTGGGGGAAACTCTAATGACCCACTATCTACATGACACTATGTAAAAACGACATACAGCATAGCATTAGGAGTTCATTAGCTTGTAAGGAAAAGGATGATGTCTACTATGCTGTTACAGGAGCTAGTAAACAAAGAGCACATATGTTCTTTAGAGAAGTGCAAATGCAACTTCTCTACAACTGTTTGCTTCTTCATGTGGAAGCCAAGATACACCTAAAGAAGCCTGGAATGTTATCACCAGAGTGCCCTTGCCTCACCACAACAAGAAAAGTACAAGTTGCTGAAGATGTGCTTGACCAGCACAGAATTTGCAACAGAAAGAAATAGCAGCAGACAAAGGTGATAGGCAATTCATGTTCCTGTGATCATCTCACAAAGCCAGACCAATTCCAGCTAACAGAATTCTGCTCTGCATTGTGTTTTATGTGAAATATAATAGTTGGAACGCTGCTGTTTCTAAAGGAAGGGAAAAAAAGATATTCATATGTATGCTTCCATTATCCAACCTGACACCTCTGCAGAAAAACACACCCCATGCTGTTGTGCTGTCTTATACCATGGACTCACTGGAAGTTTATCACTTCAATTGACAGACTGATGTACAACCCTTTTACTGGGCAGTCTCACATGAGAGAATCTCATTAATGTCCTCCTGCTCAGTTTGCCCTGCTTGGCTTGGGAAAAAAAAAACATATGAGGGGTAAAAATATGTGCTTTCTTCTTCTGTGTCAGATACACGGATTAACAGGTCTGTTTTTTCAAATGCATTAAGTCTGCTTTCCTTCAAGAAGTATTCAGATACCAGGGTGGTTTATCTAATTTCATTGAATTTACAAAAATGTCTCAGCATGAGCACTTTGGTGGTTTTGTACTTTCTGACACTGAAGTGACATTTCTCAAGTGGCAGTGGCATTTAAAGGCACAACAATCCTCACATCCATAAACAGCAGGAATAGTGAGGTTTAAAGAGGAAGTTTCACATGCTATTTTCAACTTCTAAGCTTCCTAGTCATACTGCTTATTCACAGTTTCAATAAACAACGATAAACATACTGCCAGCCATAATCTACTATTCCACATTTAACATTACTTTAAAAATATGTTTCACTCATGTAGCCAAATACAAGAGGTTTGTCTGGAAACAAATAGTAGCTTTTAGTAGAACATATGACAGTTGTCTCAAAAATTTCACACAAACAGCCTCTTTGTCAGCACTCAAAATACACAATGATGAGTCCCCAAAGTGTCTAAAAAGTTTTGGGTTTCAAGCTCCACTAGAACAAATTTGACTGAATCTACAAGAACAAAAAGTAACCAACCATTTGATGTGTTCAGGTTTTTTTTCTTGTCTGCAGCAAAACACCAGAACATGTCTTGGGTAGAGATATGGTAGAAAAGGCAGTAGACCAGACTGCTTTAGGAGAATGGAGAACTCTCATCATTGCAGCTCTTTTATAAACAGTCTAGACAAATGTTGTTCAGGAATAACCTATGAGTAACTGGTCTTGCCTTGGGATGCATGAACCTCCTTTTAAGTCTTCTGAAAAGTAGTAATTTGCCTTTTTTGATTTTCAAATTTTCTTTCTAATTGAAGAACTCTCCGATTTTTGTTACACTTCAGAACATGTGCACAAGTTTGATTAGAAAGCATAACAAAAATGAAAAGCTTCCTACTAGACAAATTTATGCATTTTTTCTAGGATAGGTACTTTTTCCTAACAGGAAAAAAAAAGAAAAAAAAGTCCT
This sequence comes from Ammospiza nelsoni, assembly GCF_027579445.1. Lineage (NCBI taxonomy): Eukaryota > Metazoa > Chordata > Aves > Passeriformes > Passerellidae > Ammospiza > Ammospiza nelsoni. The sequence continues at coordinate 34,363,153 of NC_080635.1, read as the reverse complement.
GCAAATCCACAGACTATATTTATGAGAATTAACCAGCTCAACTCACTCTTATCCAAATCTTTACATTCCAAGTACCTGAGAAAGCTGTTGGATCCTACCATCTCATAAGAGGTTGCTAAAAAACATATGATATAAAATCTCTCATGATCTCAGGTAACAATTTTCAACATATATGAAAAAGCAGAAATAACAGAAAAGATCCCTTGAAATCCAAAGAAGAATGAGGCAATTATCTAAAAGTTGCCCAACTGAAGAAAGAAGAATGTTCAAGACTTTCTGAGAATTACATTTCATAGTAAGACTGAAGTCCATAATTTTTTATATTGATGAGGGACAAGCAAGTTTTATAGCCCTCATCAACACACAGAAAGTTAGTACTAAAAAATATTCAGTAAGGTCCTAAATCATATCAAGTCCAGAAGCAACCACAAGTAGAATGGAAAGCTGTCCATAAAAGTTATGAAACAATTCTTGTCCATAAGTATTATATACTTGCAGTTCCTCTGTTATCAAGCCTTCAGGTCCAACCAGAAGGTAATTAAGAATAGAGATAATTGTTAGAGCTTTAATAATTGTCATCATTAGAAAATCAGAATACTCAGCAGCTCTATTAAAATCTTGCATCTATTTGCCTTATATTTCCAAAAGGAAGGATGGTCTAGTTTCTACATTATTCAGTGTCAGATACAAATGAATGAGATCAAATCCCTTCTGTGCTCTGAACCGCCTCCATGAAGTCATCACACTGTTACATCATCTCTATTGCACTTCTTAACCACAAAGTACTGATTTACTTCACAGGGATGTAGCAAAGATTATTACAATGAGAGATTATGAAATAAATATTTCATACAAGGACTGTAACGAGGTACAATACATTTAATCTGGTCTTTTTTCTTCTTTCTTCTTTTGGCCCTTAAATGCACGAGCAAGAACTTAATCATGTATGAGCTGTAAGAGACCTATGTTAAGCAAATCAGAGCCCCCAAAAAATTAATCACTGGTGTAACTGGACTGAAGCTAATGAAGCTGCAACTACTTAACCCCAGTGGTGAATTTAGCCTTGAGTGCTGTCTCAACTCTCCCCCTTTCAACAGGAAGTTATTATGGTAAATTCATTTCAGCTCTAATTGTGTAAACAGATATTGGCTATATGAGCTGTCTCCAACAATTTACACATACTTTCGACTAATAGATCTTAGGGAGGTTTTCTGAAGAACACAGTTACCAGTTTCTCCTTGCAGAATTTGAATGCTTGTAATACCTGAGCCTGTAAACAGAGATCTAATTTGTTTCAGATCAGCTTTAAAAAAAGCTATGATCAAGGTCACTTCAAGTAATTTCTATTTAAAAAAGAGCTTTCCATTAGAAAATCTCCACTATCACAAACATTAACAAAAACTCAGTACTGTAAAGTTGTAAAAACTGATTTCACTTAAAACTCAAAGTGAGATTGCTTCAATGATTCCACGACAGAAGAACTGTAACAGCCCATAGAGAAACTGAATGACTATTATTTCTCCATGTGTTAATGATGTTGTATTTCAGTGTTAACATAGCAGACTTCAACAGTCTTCCAGGATAAAAAGAGAAATCCAGGTAAGAAACTAAGCAGCTCCCAAAACAACATTGGATAAAGAGTAATTTTATATACCAACTCTTGCTAAGATGCAATCTTCCTAGGATCAAATGTGTAAGCTCTGCATGGTGTACGTCACTTAATAAAATAAAGACGTGAGTCGGTGAAAATTCCAAAATATTACTGAACAACTGACAAATGTGTAATTTCAGGACAAGATGCAACCAGATTTGTTTATTTTGCCAAACTGGGTCAACTGTAGAACTGTAAAAACAAAATGAACAACACCTGAACTGTAATCCAGGTCCAAATGAAATGCTGGTCTGAAGTGATAAGATCATCATGCCCTCACTCAGAGGCTAAAAGCACACAAAATTGCAAGTTATAACCATTAAGAAAGAACCTCCAAAATGTACATTATGAATTTCCATAATACTTCAGTAACATATTCATCAAGTGAACTAAAAAGTCTTCCTAACATGCTCATTTTACGAAAATAAAATAAATACCACGATTATTTTTAGGTTCTTTCTTTTTTTAAAGATATTCTGAATTCATCTATCTGAACTTGCCTTCCAGTGTAACATTAATGTTCCAAACAAAAAACCCAAGAAAATCATTGGCATGGACAGAGAAAAGCAGTGCTAAAGCTCACATTCTAAGGCCACACATTAGCAATTCACTTGGGACAGGTGGAGCAGCGTAATGGAACAGCAGTGGAAAAAACTTCACACTCATGCTAAGCAGCTCTGTTCCTAAAAAGCAAGCACACAACACAGCAAAATTTGTCTACCGGAATCTCTGGCACTAGCAGCATTTCACTTTCCTTATCAGTCAGCCAGACAGTTTCAAAGACACCACCGTTATATTGTAAGTAGATTAATAAGAAAAAGACAAGTAACAAAATCTTTGGTGCGACAGGCTCTCGAGCAAGGCAACATTTCAAAAGCCTTCTGGATAAAGACTTATGATGAGATAGACACACAAACACATACTGAGTGAATTTAAGTCAGCAGAACATGCTCACCAGAATTCAACGAAGAGAAATTCTGAGAGAAAAAAGCAGAAAAAGCATCTATTGAGTGTTTTCGCTCCTCCCCACAAAGGTTTAATAGAGCTTTTCTTTTTTGCATGCACACAAAAAATATTTGCAGTAAATTTAGTGCTGATGAAAGATGCCAGATTGATAGCCCTAGGGACTGAGATTCTCTGTACACACAGACAAAGTACAGAGTGAGAAATTTGTAACCCTGCCAAAACGCCTTATAATACACAGCTTACGCAACCATCTTCACACTACAAAACCCTTCACCCCTCCGCTAAAAATGTCAAAAATATTGCTTAGTGTTCATTAGAAGGGAAATAAAACATGGACACTGTTGTTAGCATCAACAGGGACAGATTTCAAGGCACCAGATAATTTCAAAAATGTTTACTTTTGTTCTGAATGGTTCTTTTGTCAGCTGTGAACTTTGCTGCAGTGTTTGTAAGGCTGCAAAGCCAATCTGCACCTGGTATGAGAAAGCTTTCCTATTAAACAGCATGGTATTACATAAGAAAAATAGCAAAGGAGTGGTTTAACATTTTATTCAGATAACCTTATTCTAGCATACATGACTTCACACCTAGTGCTTAGAAACTATCTCAAAGGAGAACTGACTTGATAGTTTTTCACTTAATTGGTACCTAGGCAGCCACTCTCCAGTGATCTGCACAATTGATCTAACAGACTTTTAATGGACAGCAACTTCCTATTAATCAGGTTTTCAGTGCTGGGCTGGAATCTACATTGTCACATGGAGCAGGCGAGCGTCCAAGGAACCTTGGATTCTAATTTCCCTTTCTACTAATAGGCCAAACTGCAAAACTGCCCCCACTCCCTAGCCACTGTCCCCCATCCAAATGTCAAGCCATTTTTAATTGTCAACAGAGGACATGTAGGAAAGCAGTAAGTTAAGGTTTATAGACTGTAACAGCTCTAAATACAAAACTGCCTGACCTCCTTATAAAGGCAGATTTCACTTCAAAGGAAGATGTCCAACAAAACCCACAGGCTGCAAACTCACTGGATCTCAAACCAGATTGTGGCATTGGATTAAATGCTACTTCCGTTCTTGGGAGATTTCCTTTTGCATATATGGGCTTGGAGCGGGGGACAGCAATGGCAAGAAAATATGACAAAAGAATGAGGCTACTCTCTGATAGGTTTTTAAGAAGTAATTCTTCCTAGAGACTCTTTTCCTGAATGTGCAGTGCTTACAGCATTTTTGAAAAAATCTCTCACCACTCCTTCTACTATTTTCCTTGGTCACCAACCAAGCATTACAACAAACTTATTCAAGTATGCTTAACAAAGTAAATGAATTCTGCAGCATCCTGCATCTCAGCAAAGCAGAGACATTTCTGTCAACTCAAGCATGTAGCAGATTATTTTATTTTCACATTACTGAAGCAAATAGGCTTAAGTGATTCTTTCAGCTCTATTGTAAGAGCTTCTTTTATTTCTGTTGAAAGCTTTTCCTAAAAGTCACATTAGAGGTGGTATTCGGTAACATGTAAACCTTTCAAACTTAATCTGTATTCTTAGAGGACACTAAGTATCCACTAGGAGGACAAGGAAAAAATACCATCATGCAAATTTCCGTTGACATACTCATCAGGTTCTTTTTGTGGAAGACAGAAATTCTGCCAAATTTGTACTTAAAATGAAGCAAGGGCATAAGAGTTTGAAAAATTGAGATCAAGATCCAGGTACTTCTGCAATTTTCACCCTTACTTAGAAACAATTGCCAATATTTCCTAAGGCTAGGTGGTTGCAACATAGCAAAATAATACTAAAAGACTAATGCTATAATATTAACTTGAAAAATAAGCTTTAAATTGAGCCAAATAAAGGTAAATGCAAAAGGTATTTAGAACCATTGAAAAAAAAATCAAATGTTTTTACTATCCTTTTGACCTATACAACTAATGAGCTCTTTTGGTTCAAGCATAGACTGGAATCCAATAGAACAGGTAACCCTCTTGATTCCCTCTGATTTATTTCAGGAAACAATAATTAGAAGGAAACAATTCCAGAGCACTCAACAATGCAAATAAATTACAAAGGCATAAGGCTGTATGAGGTAAGACTGTAAATTCAAACATTTGCATGTGGTGATAGCTGGATTAAACTAGAAAACATGTATCGCAATCAACCATAATGTAAAAATAACTGTTCAAGACTCCCTGTGATACACTTCAATATATTAAACAATTTTCTACATTGTAATTTCTAAATAAATTTTAAAAAAGTTAAAAACTTACCATTTTGCTATGGTTTCATCAGTTTGTCAAAGATAGTGAGCAGGTCATAAAGAGGTAGTCCTTTATGCATGAAAGATTCAGCATATATCTAGCAGTTCTAGCAGGGGGAAAAAAAAAATCAAACCATGAGTTTAGCCCACAGAGACATGTGGTTCATCCAGGCAAGTACTAAGCTAAAATAAATAAAGTTGTGAAGAAAAGTGTATAATTTGTAGTGTATGAAGACTTGTCAGGGCATTTTGTCATTTGGCTTTTATTAGCAAACACTCCTTTGAATAATCTCAGTTGCTCTGAACAGCCCATTCAAAGATGGCCCTAGCACTCCTGAGTCCTCCAACTGACAACAAAAACTTCCAAAATTCATTAATTGAGCTTAAAACTATAGCTAACTTTTCTGTGGCCATAGCTGTCAATAAATTTTGACAAGGAATGCTGAATTAGGACATTACTAGACACTTGCTCTAAGAAAACCAAGTTCTGATTGATGTTCTAAAAGTCCTACAAATTACTGAATTATCAGACTAATTAGTAAGAGAGGGAAAAAGCTATTAAAACATAAAGTCCAGTTTAAAAATGGATTGAGGTCTATCCCATCATCCAGCAGAACAATCTGTCCATTTCCCTTAAGGCACAGGGAAAACTATTACAGCACTCAGTATAAAAAAGCTAAGTATTTAAAAATAAATTGCAGAGTTGAAGGACTGCTGCATTTGCTAAGGCATTTCTCTAGATTCAGCCCAGCCCTTCTTCATGCCACGTGTAGGTCCCCCCAAAACACAACAACAAAGGCACAATTTTCTATCCCAATTTCTGTTTTTGAGTGATATACCAAACAAAACGACTTTGTTTAGTAAGTAGGGAAGTGTCAATTTCTCAATTCAAACGCAGAAAAACAAGACACATGAAATTAACCAATTTGCAGGAAATCATACAGAAAGTCTGCTTCTGAGCCATTAATTTGAAGACCAGGTGTACGCTGTGATTGCCAGATCTCTCCTGCCTTCTGCACAAACGAGACAGGGAGCAGGGAAACACGTTTGGAAGGATTCTCTCTCCCTTCCCCCATCACACTGCGGCCACTCTCCTGCCACTGACAGGTTTTGGCACAGCATCCCTGAAGGATGAACTCCAGTTTGGCAAAACTTGACAACGTCTTGAAGATGATCCTAAAGTTATTTCTCGTTCAGGCATCGGGGACGTTGCCGAAAGGACAACGTCACTGCTATCGAAAATGACAGGGTAATTGCAACAAGGTATGGAGCAGAGGGAAGCCGGCAAGGAGCGATGCCGGAGATCGGCCGGAGCAGGATCCTGCACCTGCTGAGAGCGGCAGGGCGACACAAACAACCGAGTCCCGAAGTGACTATTTAGCTGCAGACGCGGAGATCAAAGACTCCCGCGAAACACCCAGGCAAACCTCAAACTAAATACGTAGCTCCTGGGACTCCACCGACACACGGAGCGCACACATCGCTGCACGGGCGCCCGGCACAGCGCTGCCGCCGGCCCGACCGCCTCCCGAGCCCAGCCCTGCCCAGCTCCGCTCGGGGGGCACCGCGCCGGGCCCGGGAGCCGCGGCACCGCCGCCTGCCCGCCCCGGCCCAGCCCGCCCGGCACCGGCTCCTTCCCGCCGCCCGCCCGGCGGCCCCAGCCCGCCCCGGACCGCCCGGCGGCGGCCGACACAAGCAGAAGGCGGCGGCGGTGCGCGGCACCGGGGAAGCATCGCATCTTCCCTTCCTCCTCCCCCTGCGGAGAAGCCGCTGTCAGCTCACCTCAGCTCCGCGGCGGCTCGGGCGGCCGGGACCCGCCAGTCGGCATGGCGTGGAGGCGCGGGGGCTGGTGCTGCCGCAGGCTGCCGGCGGTGCGGGGCGGGCACCATAGAGAGGGCGGGCGGCGGGCGGGGAGCGCTCCGCCGGCGGAGCGGAAGCGCGCTGGAAGGCCGGGCACAGGAGGAAGTGACGCCCCGGTTGCCGCGGCGATCACGCACCCGGAGCGGGGAGCGCGGCGCGGGCGGCGCGGCGATGCTGGCGGGCCGGGCCCCGCTGGGCGCCGCGGGCTGCGGCCGCCTCCTGGCAGCGGGGCTGCTGCGGCCGCTGCTCTGCGGACTGCCGCCGTGCTGGGTGACGGCGGGGCGGCACTACCCGTCCCTGCGGGTAGCGGAGCCGGCGAAGGAGAAGCGGCCGGTGCGTAAGGAGCAGCGGAGCAGCCTCGTGGTCCGCCGCTTCATCGCCTGCCCGCAGCTGGCGCACACCGTGCGGCGCTGCCTGCAGGGCGGAGCCAGCCCCGGCCCCCAGCCCCTGCTGCTCGAGTTCGCGCCCGGTGAGCTGCCCCAGTGACCTTGGGGGGTCAGTGCGAGCTGCCGCCCTCGGCACCGGCCCTGCCGCCAGCCCGGCCCCGCCGCGGGAACCGGCTGGGGCCGTGCTGTCCCGGGATCTCGGGCGGGGGTGGCAGCTGCGGTCCGGGACGTCCCGGGCGGAATCCCAGGCGGGGAATGTCCCGGACCCGCGGCCGGCACCTTCCCGGGACATGTGGGTGCGGGCCCCGGGGTGTGCCTGGGGGTGCATTTATGCAGGGCTTGGGGGATGAGCGAGGGTGCAGTCTGGAGGCCTGAGGCCCTCGTGTTAAAACTTGGCTGTAGAGTGACCAGAGATGGCATTTTCTGTCAAGTAATGCTGTAGTCTTGTAGGCGAATTTTATTAGTAAAAGCACACCCAGGATTATGGGCTATGGCAGATCCTCTGCAGTTACCTAATGGTTTTTTTTTTTTTTTTTGTATATATTTCTGCAGAATGTTTTTTAAAGATAATATGAGTAAGGTTTCACAGTATATTTCAGTTGGCAGAAGAAAAAGTAATTGAAATATTCGAAACGTTATCTCCAGTTATAACATCTAATTGTAACACTATGCTCAGTGTAATAGAAATAGCGAGCAGGCTGCCTGTAAATAATTTCTCTAACTCTTGTTTTGAGGTGTGTTTAACAAACAAAAGCTATCTCCTGTTGAAGGTGATATGTCCCAAGTGTTGTCTTGGGAAAATCACTAAAGGTAATCACTTAGAAACAAAAACACTATCCTGATTTTTTTTTAAATATTTTTTCTTTATTTTCCTACTTCAGGTCCTGGGATTTTGACTCAATCTCTGCTTGATGCAGGTTTTAGAGTGGTAGCTCTGGAAAGTAACTCAGATTTTCTTACAGACTTACAGGTATACTTTTGATTCAGTTGCATGTTTCTAAAATAAAATTAAAGGGAAAATGAGAGCTTAAGTTGTTGTGTAATTGTTGGATCAAAAAGGAATTGGACAGTGGTTGTTACTTGCAACATCTGACAAAATGCCTAATAACAAACAGTATATAGTTTGGCGTTGTACATCACAAATGCAGAATGTTTATAAATTAATTTGGCATTTTGTGCATGTAGGAATTCAAGTTCATACATAGTCTTTCTATGCATAAATGAAATTTCATGCATAAATTTGAAATTGATTGGAGTAATTGTAGATGTTTATGTTTAAGCAAGACTTCTGTATGAAGCTGTAAAAAGTCTGTAAAAATATGCTTAGTTATTCTGATTACCTCACAGTTTTATTTAATCTGTTTTCCTACAATTGACACATGTGTTGTCCTCTGCTGCTCACCTGGGCTCTGCATGGATTCAGAGGGGGTCAGACACAGAGCTGCAGAAGTTGCTCTAGAAGGTTTGCAGTACAGTGCTGGTTTGGAACCCATGACTCTCACCTGATTTAAAATGCATATAAAAGCTATCCTCTCTACAGATATGAAGAATTCAGGTTTCAAATTGTTAAAAGGAGTGATTTCCTTCATTTAATAGTTTGTGTGATTTTTTAAAAACATTGCAACACATCTTACAAATTTAAGAATGTGCTTCAAAGCTCAAGTTGAACAGCACAAAAGATGTCCAGATACCTTTCCCAGTGAAGGGGGCAATTATTTTTATCATTTGAAAGAAAGAAGCTGTTCTTTTTGTCATCTGTAAGAAGCAGCTCTGAGGTTTGACTCTTGTTGACTGGGTAACAATTTTAGGTAGTTCTTGAATGCATTTTTTGCTTGGGTTGGGTGTTTTGCAAGAGCAGTTACCGTATCCGTATTTCTTCAACTAAAGTTATTTTTATTCAGTCCCTAGAGAGTAGCCTGGATGGGCGGTTAAAGGTGATCCATGGTGACTTCTTCCGAATGGATCCTATGGCGAAGGGAGCTTTGAAACCACCTGCTGTGTCTTCTGAAAAGCTTTTTGAAACCCTGGGTGTAGCAGCAGTTCCTTGGAGGGCAGGTATATGTTTATGATCTCACATGTTACAAACAAGCGTGTTTGAGGGGGTGCATAGGCAGTTTGGCAAAAACTTTAGGATTTGCTTGAAATATATGTTCTCTTTAATACACATTCTGGATTATTAAATGCTGTTTTCTATATTTCAGCTTTGCTTAAGACTCATGATAGCTTCAGAATCACCCCTCCCTCCCCCACCCCATGTCAATATCAGATAATTAGGTATTTTCTTGTCATTTAAAGTTTTTGTCTAATGCAAATTGGGCTTAACTTTGACTAAGGCTTGAACTGTATTCATTCTTGAACAACATGAACTCACAGACTTTCTTCTCTTAGACTTTCTTCTCTTAGTTTTTTGTAGTTTAGACATTAGAATTAATGAGATTGTCCAATACATACTGCAAAATTTTAAAGATAGTTTTGCTATTGTGGGAAACAGATGTTCCTTTGAAAGTTTTTGGAATCGTGGCACAACAGTTGGAAAGAAACAGACTTTGGAGACTTCTTTTTGCCATGTATGAATGCAGTTCCATATACAGATATGGGAGAGTGGAACTCAACCTCTTCATAAGCGAAAAAGAGTATACGGTATGTGCAAGGCATTTTACAGGTAATGAAGGTGTGGTGCTTCACAGAACAGAAACCCATTTATATTGTGTACTGAATGTTTTTGCTAGTGAATTTCTTTTCTACCAGAATTTTTAAGTATTGTCAGTCTCCTCCTTGTTTGCTTTATGCTGTGATAGCACTATTAAGAAACATTCTGTTGTCATTTAACTGCAGAAAACTGTGAAGACTGGTCCTTGAGAAGTATATACAGCAGCAGACTAGCTGCTTTCCATTGTAAATTGTGAGGTGATTAAATTCTGTGCCATGCTTTCGCAAAAAGTTTGTTTACTAGTTGCAGGCAGTAGTTAACGAAGACTGAATTCAAAACACAAAAACACAAGTGAAGTCACTAAATACCAATACAGTGAGAAGCACTTGTCCTCTTGACTTGTTTTGTATGCAGTACTGAAAGTAATAGAGGCAATATATAATGATTTACACTCCTTTTTGTTAATGCTCTGTCGACTAAGGTGTAGAGCCTTTTCTGGATTGCATATTCCTAATTAATGCTGTGCAAAGGCCCTAGAACTGTATTTATACTTCAAGGATGACATCTTTTTCTCTTCCCCCCCCCCACCCCCCCCATGAATTTGGGAGGTTTCTACAGAGTCATAAACCTTTAATTACTTGAAATAGACAAGGACTTCCAGGCCTTTGTCCTTCCACAACCAGTGTTGTATCTAACACGCCACTGAAAAAAATTAAATGTCTTAAGTATATTCTTCTGTGAAATGACAGTTTGGACACCACTGAAATACCCACTTGTATGGTATGTTTTAATGGTCAGATGTTTTACTAAATACAGGGCAGCCTATTCATTTAAGGTAGTCCTTGTTTCTTTTTTTTTTTTTTAATTAACTTTTCTGGTTATAATGTGAACTCTGTTACATAAGAGGTGTGTAGTAAAAGCTATTGGAACCTTCTTTAACTAGACATTGTTTACTTCTTTTTGTTGTTTTTGTTTTTTATCATATGACAAGGCTGTGTAAATCTATTACACAAAGTTAAATCTCCCTGCTACAGTTTCTTTCTTTCCTTGCCCTTTTTGAGAATAATCACAAGGTTTTCTTTTTTCCTTGCCCTAAGACTTGTTTGATTTGTGACGTTGATCAGAATGATGACTCTGCAAGTTGCTTAATGTTCAGTGTGGTCACCTGATGTTTCACTTACTCTGCTTTGTGTGTCTTCTTGGGAATATTATCTTATCAGTGCAAACTGATAACTCTGCCAAAGTTACAGTTTTTATATGGCATCTTATCCTTATTTCTCTTCTGTGTGAAACTTTTCTGCCTTAAAAGGAACCAGAAAGTATATGCTGGAGAGTCATACATAGCTCAGTTATCAAAATAACTGCTATGAAGAAATACTTCAAATATTCCATCTTCTAGCCCTGTGCTCTGACATGATAAATTAAAATAGCACAAAGCATATGATAGAGGCCTAATGTAACTTCACCTTGGAATTTTAGACTCAACTGAATTTCTTACTGTTTTATATATATATGTGGGTTTTGCTTAGATAAGACACAGTCTTGGTTCTTGCAATAAAAATGCTTGTTCTTTGCCATTTTTTTAGGTATTAACAGCAAAGCCTGGGAAGTCAAAGATTTATCAAGCACTTACTGTACTTGCACAACTAGGGTATGAAATTGAACTACTGCATAAGGTAAGAGTTTTGTACCAGCTGATAAGGCCTAAAGCTATGTATGGACATGCATTTACAAAAGGGTTTATAGTGGTTTACCATTGCAAACTAATTGGAAGCTAATTTGATGTTTAAATCAGTTGGAGAACTGTTGAAAACTTTTGTAAAAAGCTAAACCAGTCATGTTTTGTGTAAAACTCTTTCAATTAAGCAACATTGTCATTCACTATGATGTCAGTGTTTTCACTGCAAGCCATTGTATTAAAAAACATTTATTCTCAGATTCTAGTAGATAAAAAAGATGTTTACACACCAGATAAACCCTTTCCATTTTGCTAATGGTTGTGTGAAACTAGAATTATGTTTTTCCAATTTGTCATAGTCTGGTCTTTGTTATATCCTCCAAATTTTGCCATCATTTATGCTTTTGACTTCCTAAGCTGCGTTCAGTTGAAATTTGTTTGAATCTTGGTGCCTTAATGTTCCTAGCAAACCTGCTTCTCCTACTAGTCAGTGCCTTTTTACCTTGTGAAACATGCTGTGATTGAGTTTTAAAAGTATTTTTTATGTTGTCCTCCCAGTTCCCCATGCACACATGGCCATCAACTTTCAGTTAGTTTATGCTTCTCAGATTTAGCTTCGCTGCATTTTTTTCTAGGAACCTACGGTCCTAGTTTAAATGTTTTGCTAATCTAAAATAAGGTTTCACTGCTCATTGTCTTCCAAATACCTTATACTGCAAGATATACATTAAGGTAAATATTAAGAAGTTGAAGAATAGTACTTTTTGAAGGAGGTCACCTGACTAACAGGAATAAGGTAGAAGTGGAGGCATTTGATGTCTCTTTTTTTGTCAGTCTTTAATAATACTGGCAAGCCTTGGGCTGCCTGGCCCCCTGAGCAAAAGGACCATGAGTGTGGGAACTGTGACTTTCCATTTGTGGAGGCTGCAACTGTAAGGGACCAGCTGTATCAGCTGAATGTTCTCAGGTCCTTGGGGCCTGATGGAATTCACCCCAGAGTGCTGAGGAGCTCGTGCAGCTATGGCAGGACCTCTCTTGATCACGTACCAAAGGTCTTGGCAGTCTGGGGAGGTCCCTGCTGACTGAAGCAGGCCAGTGTTATTCCACATCCTCCTACAAAGAACAAGGTGAGGGAAGACCCAATGAACTACAGACTTGTTTGTCAAACCTCAGCACCTGCAACCATTCTGGATTACCAGAGTCTGCTAGGTACTATTGAAAGGCATTGAAGAATAATGCACTCATCAGGCACAGTTAACAAGGGAAAGTCTTGTTTAACCCTTTTGACACCCTCCTATGATAAGGTCACCTGCCCAGTGGAGGAAGGGAAAATGATGGATGCAATTTTTCTGGATTCTAGGAAGGCTTTTGATACTTCCCCTCACAGCATCTTTCTGGAAAAGCTGTCCAGCTGTGGGATGAGCAGGTTCAGGGTGCACTGCGTGGAGAACTGGCTGAAGGGCAGAGCTCACAGGGCTGATTTGGGCTACACCTGGCTGGCCACTGCTCACCTGGGGCTGCTGCTGGCAGCAGCTCAGTGTGAGCCAGCAGGGTGTGCCCTGGCAGCCAGGAGGGCAAACTGCACCCTGGGGTGCCTCAAACAGCACCATCAGCTGGGCAAGAAAGCTGATTGTCCACTGAGTTCAGCGTTGGTGCAGCCTCACCTTAAACACCTGGGCAGTTCTGGGCCCCACAATTTAAGAAGGATGTGAAAGTCCTTGAGTGCATCCAGAGGACAGCAACAAAACCAGTGAGAGGACCAGAAGGAATGTCCCATAAGGAGCAGCTGAGGCCTTTGGGCTTGTCTTGTTTGGAGCAAAGGAGGCTGAGGAGTGACCTCACTGCTCTCCACAGCTTCCTGAGGAGGGGAAGGGGGGAGGGAGGTGCTGAGCTCTTCTCCCTGGTATCCACTGACAGCATGCATGGAAATGGTTCAAAGCTGTGCCAGAGGAGGTTTAGACTTGGCATTAGATGTGCTTCTTTAGGGAGAGGGTGGTCAAACACCATAACAGGCTTCCTAGAGCTGCCCCAAGCCTGTCAGCATTTAAGAGAACATTTGGACAATGCCCTTTATAAAATGCTTTAGCTTGGCCAGCCTTGAATTGCTCAGACAATTGGAGTAGATAATCACTGTAGGTACCTTCCAACTGAAATAGTCTATTCCAGTCTAACAAAACACTTTAATTCCATAGTACATAATACATTTGCTTCCTCCCATAGGAACCTTGGTCTTCATTTGCAACCAATTTGAAAAATGGGGGACTGGCTGTACCAAAAGCTGGGGTAAGATTGTTGTATATGCTTTTCTAAACTAGTTTTAATGAAAGGTTAAAATAACTTTATAGCAGCATTTACAGATGCGTTTTTTAAGAACTGTTCTAATTAAAATTTAGGGCAGCATAGTCCATCAATTTTGGACTCCACCAAAAGTGGAGTGAAGAATTGCTATTTTCTTGGAAACTGAAATAAACTAGTATCTTTATTGTCTGAGATGGAAAAAATATGGTGAGTAAACAGCATAAAGGAATATGAATAGGTAAAGTATTTTTCAGAGATAATTACTGATGGTCACATCTACCTGCTTGAACAAAACAGGTGTTACCACAGTCAATAACACAATCAGTATGCTGCTGGTTTTGGTTAAAATACTCATTCACGTGTCTATTATATATTTCATGTGCAAGTTAATTGTAGAAAAACACCAGTCTCCAAACTTAAATCTGAGAAGTGCAAAAATACCTTGTGTGAAGTTATTTACTTCTCTCCTTTGGAAAAGTAATGATGTTCCTTTGTATAATAAAGGAATATTCCTATTTAATTCTGATAATATAAAAGCATATTTACTTAATATTTTTGAATTTTACACTCCCCAGAAAACTGCTGTGGTGCTGTATTGAGTATAGTTTGCAATACTTCTGTAATATATAAGTGACTGGATGTGCCTTATATGCTTAGTTGTGTTGCTGAATAGCCATGTGGAGAGGCCCATTAGGTGAGCTATCCAAGATGTACCAGGACCACTTCAGAAGTACAGGTGTCAGATCTAATATATCCATTGCTGCCAATACAGAAGTGCATTTATTTCCCTTGTAGACTCCACTTTGTCCCAGTTTTGTGAAATCCTCATGTTGCAATAGTGTCTTAGTGTACACTCTGATAATTCCGTCTTTATATATAAAAGGCAGGTCTGATACCTTGCATAGTATGGGAATACAATAGTTTGCAAAATCACATCAAGCCTGTATTGTTCATTTCAACTAAGAAAGTCCAGTTTAAAAATACAGAAATTAACCCCAAGTGATAGTATGTTTTTTTGTTTTCTACTTCCTTTTCTCTTTGAGGCACAGGGAAGTGAAGCCTCATCTTCTGATGAAATCATCTTGTTAAGACTTTTAATAAGAAATCTTACTGGTGGCAAAGATGAAACTCTTGGCTTAAGATAGATACTGTCTAAAAAAGTGATTTTTTCAGTGACCTGCTCTGTTTTTCTTGCAGCGGCTGCCAAATGACCATTTCTGTTTGGTACGACTGACTCCTCAGCAAAATCTATTTACAGGAGGCTTGAAGCCCTCAAATGCATCTACCTTTATTTTCATGGTGAAACAGTCCTTTGCTAAACCTAAGTCTAAACTTACTGATAGATTAAAGTAAGTAAGAAAGAATTACAATTTTTATGCTTCAAAGAAATATATGAAAATATTAAAATATTTCCCAAAGCAGTGTTTATTTGCAGATTAAATACTACCTTATAAAAAAACCTCATTAATTAATTTTTAATTATCAACATGTAGAATAGAAGATTTTATTATGCAACCTGCTATACAGTATACTGTTCCTGTCAGGAAGGTTAGAAAGTATTTAGAATATATATGTGCAGTAATTCCTGTACCTCCACTGGAGCTGAGGTCATGTATCTGTAAGAGGTTTTCACTTACTTTACAGATACAATGATAAAGCCACCAAGAGTTTTGCAGGTACAGAAATTAAAAGCTGAAAGAGATTCAGCTTACAACAGACATCAAAGTTACACTAATGAAAACAGCTGAAGGTTACAGAAGGTGGAATGGGGATGTCCTCAAATGGCTGTTACCTAATTAAAAAATTAGGTTTTAGACTTTACCAATTATGCAAGCTATTCGTGTTTCTTTATGATCAGTAGGTTTCTGTTTCCCAGAAATGGAAGGTATTCACAGTCTGGACAGCATTGACTTCTTGCTGATGAAAATAATGAATATACTTCTCATTTGCTTATAGTAGGTTATGGAAGTTAATTTCCAGAAAGGGGGAAAAAATAAGCTACTAAATTCCAGTAACTGTCTTAGAAGGACAAGTGGAAAGAGCTGTAATGGATTTCTTTCTTAAAGCTCAGTGATATACCTCATCTCCACTTGATCCTTCAGCCAGGAAGTTGAAGGCTTCTAATATGCATCTTCTGTGTATTTATACACTTCTTTCCTGTCTGAGAAATGGTTAATGTATGTGCACATTTATAAAAGTATAGCTTTCATAGCAAAGATGTAGATGGGAGGGAACGTGGATACATCTGTTTAGGTGTAGAAGAAAATACCTGGGAGGTGTAAGTCACTGGTTCATGCTATACTGAGTCATCCTTGGCTTTAATTTCTCCAGCACTGAAGCACCCTTTTTAGGCTGTAATGCCTGTTACTGACTTACGAATTTAGGGTGGATGAGGGAGAGAGAGCGCCCATCCTGTAATGAGGAGGTTTGTGTGGTCTGGTATTTTCTGTGTGTGCTGGGAGCTTTATTTGCTATTGATGTGTTTTAATAGCAGAGGTTTCTTCCTGTTTGGAGCATGGATTGAAAGTGTGTTGCAAGAAGAGGTTAGCTTCTTCTAGAGGCTATGAAAGAGTCAAGTGGGCCTTCAGATAATGTTTCTTGCATTTTAATTTTTCACGGAAAGAAATGCTCCATTATGATTTTGTTTGTTTGTTTCAGTTCCTGGAGCTTGGACAATAGTGACAGATTACTGAAAGCACTAGAAATTCCCAAAAATGCTTCAATGTATAACTTGTATCCAGAAGACTATAAGCGTCTTTTCGAGGCTTTGCAAAACTCTGATTTGTTTGCTGAGACCTTCTTCCATGATGAAGTCTTGACAAGTACAAGGACCATGAACTTATAAATCTAAAGCTTTTGGAAGATCACTTTTGCTTCTGGAAGATTACTTTGAGAAAAAGTGATTTAAATAAAATCGGAGATACTGTTAGCTAGATGACTTCCTGTCCAAACAGGAAAAATTTAGCAATTAACAAGAGCCCTTCTACTTAGGATGAAAGTAATGAATTCACAGTTATCTTTCACAATCCTGTCTGGAATGGACAAGCTTTGCACACAATCCTATCTGCAATGGACAAGCTTTGCAACTTTGGCAGGAGCTTTTTAGCTCGTGCTACTTTTGGATGTACCACTTAAATGCAATGTTTTGTTACACTGTTGCTGTGTATTTACAACGTTTGAAAAAAAATTACCTGACCAAATTATTATTTGTTTGGTTTTTATTTTAGTGCTTAATGATTTGGATGCCCTTTTGACAGATTCACAGAATACAAAGGTTTTTACAACCACTGAGCCTGCAACATTGTCTGCTTTTCTGAATTTGCAGCCTAAAGTCAATAAATGCTAATAAATGAATAGTGGTATGTTAATAGAAGACAAGGTAATGACAGGGTGATAAAATATTAACTGGGAGTTGCTTAAAATAAAGATTGTGATCTCCCTGAGGAAAAGTTGTAACAGTTATTTCTTCTGAAAATATGAGGGGCAACAGGTTTGTAATACAATACACAAACACCTACATGTGTATGGGGATTATTTAGGTCTGAAAGTCATCAGAATATTCAGTATAAATGATTTTTAAAAAAATTAAATCCTTTCATTTGAAACCTTTGCCAATATTTTTAATGTGTAATACATGTACCAAAAAATTATTCAAAACCATATGCTATTAAAATTCTGGTTTTAGCTATAGTACTCTGTAAGGCAACCAATTTCTCTGTCTTGCCTTGGAACTGTTCTGTTGTTGTTAACAAAGCTGAGAGGTGGTACTGGTTCTGTGTTGTATATTGTTCTCCCTGGAAAGAGCTGTGGCAAAAAATACACTTCTTTAGCAAAGCACTAGTTTATAAAATGCCATCTTGGTGAAGGTTGAGCTATTTTCAGGCTGTGGGTAACAGTAGTGCCCCAAACAATGCAAAAGGAATTGTATTTATTAAGGTTAGTGTGAGGTATAGATGAGATAAGCATTCATGTGGCTGCAGATGACAAAGTGACTTTGAGAGCCTCAGTTCACTCTGCTAGCTAGGCTGCAGCTTCCTCTTGAAGCTGCTGCTGAGCTTTTGTAGTACTATGATGAAACTCCTGGAAAGGCTGAGGCTTAATTTGCAGTCTGTCTCAGAGCCTTGCTGGTGTTCTGGTGCAGGTTGTCAAGATTTGAGGCTTCCTTTCTGCTTACATCTCTGACTATTTCAAGATGTCATTGTTAATTGTCAGTGAATGGCAACCTTGCATTTACAGAAGCAATTCCACCTTTTCCAGGCTCATCAGATGGTAACTGTCTTACCTACTGGTCTACAAGACTGCTATGTCTCTTGGGCTGATTCCCCCTCCCCACCTTGAATCAAAACACCTTGCTCTTGTTGCAGCAAGATGTCTTACACCTCCAGCATACCAGGAGAAGTATTCTATACGAGTATTATATACAAGACCACCACTGTCTAAATAAATTTCTTCAACTGTGTGCTGATAACATTTCAAACGTGAACTGAGAAAAAGAAATTTGTTTTATTTTGATGCTGTTGCAAAGCAGCACTTAATGATCCAATGCAGAGACTAACAGCAGGAGTCTGTAAGTGGAAGGAATATTGCATAACTGCGGACTTGAAATGAGATTTACTACTCAACAGAAATGCACCATTAAGGCTAAGTGTAAGGAATGTTTAGCCCTGATCACAAATGTGAAATGGAGAGAGAAATGCCTGCCATTATAAAAGTGATTTTAGTATTAATGGAAAAAATTGAAAATGTGAAAATTACTATTGTATATGAATAAATGCACAGGGACTGAAAATTAAATAAGTCTATATATTTGATTAATTTATGCTTTCCACTCAGTAATTCCTCTGGTTGCAGGATTTTAGCTTTTGTAGGATAACGTTGAACTTTCACTTCACTTTCAAAATTTAAACTGCTCATAAAGCTTTGTCATATGTTTCTGTTACCATTTTTTGTAGGGGGATAGAATATTAGAAAATAGTGTACAAAGTAATCTAACCCCTAAGGAGCTGCAGCTGGGCCAATTATCAAAGATTAGGAACAGGCCTGACTTTACCAGGGCACAGCTGTGACCAGTGAGAAGAAGGGTGTTACAAAAGAGTGGGGTGGCTGGGTGAGAAGGGACTGGAGTCAGTTGGCTGCTTTGTGAAGAAGAAACGCAGTGCTTGGAGGAGCAGCTCAAGAGAAAATACTAAGAAGGTATGAAACTTTTGTGATAAGGAGACAGCAGTATGGAACCCCTGTAATCAGATGACAACAATTTTTAACCAATGTTGTGCTATTTGTATTCGTTTCCTTTGCATAACTGGGTTTTGTTTTTTTTTTCCCCTTCAAGACTGATTTAATACATGAACCTCTGAAAGATGAACCACATGTGATGCACTATCTAGTAGAACACTTTAAGTGTTGTTCTCACTCTTCCAATTTTTTTGAGGAGCTGCCCAAAAAATGGTGTTTGGCATTCCCTATTAAAGTTACAATCAATATATCATAGCTGATATATTGATTGTAACTTTAGAGATGCCAAGTATTTTCTAGTAGCCCTCATCACTTGTGCCATCTGTCTGGGAAAGAAAATTATGACTGTGCTAGCAATTGCCTAAGCTCTTCCTACTTACCTATATTCAAATCATAACAAACACAAATAGAGACAGAAACCAACTTGGTCCAGTTAATGAGATATTTTGCACTTGGAAATAGGTCAGTTAAGTTGAACTCCATAGTCAGTTCACTTTTGATCTAGAAGAAGCGTTTGTGACCTTGCAGTAATTAATCCAGTAGATGCTGTGATAAGGGGTTGTTAAGGTGGAATGTGTCTGTACTGGCTGTAAACCTGTTCAGCATGGCACATTTTAATAATTATAGCTTAGCCTTGCAGGCTAATGATAATGTTGATGGAAATATCAGCATAAAACTTGAGAAATACATTGTGTGGTATAGTTTAGGATGTGCAAATGTGATAGGAAGAAACTGAGGCTTCCTGAGATGCATGTTGAATGAATTGTTTTGTCAGACTGAACACAATCTGTGGGGCTGCAGATTGAAAACTCTGACCTGAGCTTTGTAAGACATTAATTAGCAAAGCCATACCTTTCTTCTGTAGATGTTGAGAAAAAGGAAATAACAAGTAACTTTTCCGGAAAGGACAAGTCAGTGGGAGATGCTTATTTGCTCACATTATATCCTTGTTTAACAGCTATTGCATCTTTCCTTGTGTGGGCTGTTTAACTTGTCACTGCTAAAAATAGGCACACTGACTGACCCCAGCAAACAGAACACAACATACAGGAAGCCCAAGGGAAATCAGGAGTAGTTATGGTACACCAAATGAAACAGCCGATTACTCATAATGTAAGTCTTTAGGCACTGATGTGGTTGATCTTATTGATACGACTCCAAATAAACAAACAGCTTAGAACTTCCTGATCTTGCTTCTGTCATTTGAAGGAAATTGACATGTTTGGGGCAGGGAAGATACAAATAAAGTAGAATGGTTTGGTAAATTTCCCAGTGAAAAAAATCAACAGATGAAATCTATGTGAAATTTATTAAGAATTTGTGCTTAAAACACTTCTGCAGTGATTTTTAATTAAACAATCTAGAATCAATTTTTCCAGCACTGAAAGTGAATAGACCTCTTCAAGCGATACATAAAAGATTTGTCATAAATCATATGTTCATAAAAGATTTGTCTGTCCTTACAAGCTTTCAACTAATTAATTGATAGCTATTCTATGCTGTTAGTGACACAGGTTTTGTACAATCCAAAATTTAACATTTTGTGTTTTGAGGCATATTTTGCTCCCAGAAAAAAAAAAATCCATTTTGTGCTGTGTTGTTTGGAACGGCTATTGCACACTTATGAGCAGGGAGCAGAATTTGAATTATTTCATTACTGCAGCCGTTCCTCTAAATTCATGTTATAAAACATGCCATCCTGAGATAGCAGAGCTGAAGCTCCATGCTGGTGTCTCCTGGAAGTAAGAATGTATGACTAATTCAGCAGCATCAGCCACAATTAAGCGATATTTCCTTCAAAACTGCCCTCATTACACTCCTTGACAGTTTATTCCGTCCAGAATGTGTCATGCACTTCAGACAGCTGCTGAGAAGTCTGACCTGTTTAGGTCCGTGTATGACTTGGTCATACAAAAATACCATGTTGATAACAGGGATTAAATTCAACTAAATATATTCTTGGGCTAAATAAGCACTTACTGGATATACAGCCCTACTATCATTATGCTTTCGAGAAAATTCAGACTGATGAGTCCAAAAACATCCAAGTTGGGCATTCCTTTGATCACCATTGCTCAAAGATTGTTGAATGGCCCTCCTAGGCAGATTTGTCACTAACCTATAGACATAGATATCCAGAATCAGTTCTTCAGGCCCTTCACACAGAAGTCCAAATATCCAACACTGCATTAAGATGTTCAATGCTGTGTTTGAAAGCTTATCTACACAGAAAATCTCTATTACTGCAATTATGTTTTCATATCACTTGAAATGCAATGTCAACTAAAAGCTGTTTTCAAGCTGTTTTCTGTGGCTTATTTCCTGTACAGCTTATGCCAAGCTGATGGAAGTCCCTTTCTTCAGATATCTGTACTTCAGATCTTCCTAGAGTAGCTGGGCTCTTCAAGGTTGTGTTTTTCATTTTGTTTGTGTCAGTGAGACAGAAGACTGGCATTCCCTCAGATGTGTTTTTTGTACTTTGCAAGGTTTTTTTTGTGTTACTGGACATATAAGTGAGAAAACCTGCCAAGAAAAAAAGAGAAAATAATGAAAATTACATCTGGTATTGTATATTTATATTAGCTCTTCCGTGAGTGCACTTTTGCAGTTCATGGGTAGGCCTTTAGGTTCATGCTTTTTGTTTGACCATTCTTAAATTTATCCACTAATAGAGGCAGATGTTAACTTCTCTTATTACTGGGCTTATTTTTGGTACAGGTTTTGGGTGATGCGTGCTTAGGAATTACAACAGCATAGACAGGAAAATGCAGAACATTTAATAGGTGAAGATGTACAGGCCAAATATAGGCCTAATTGCCTAATATTTTAATAACTGCTAAGGTTAATTCTAGACAAACTCACAATATCACTGTAATTTAACATATTTCAAAAATTTGCTAGAAGAGCTAAAGATAAGCATAGTAACATGCATAATGATTTCACTAGCAGCTAGATTGCTGTCAGTTCTTTTGGTAATGAATTACATCATTGCAGCATTAAGCATATGTCAAAGATAGACTTTTTGTGAGAATCCTCTGGGTTTAGGTACCTTGGTTCTTCCTAATAGCAGTGTTTTAGATATGCATATTGCCATTCCTCTTTACCTTGTTGCAACTTGGATGAAAACAATAGCAGACTGAAATAATAGTTACTGAGACCAAAACAGAGTGGTTTTAGTATAGCTGCTTGGCAGAACTATTTGGTCTATGTCTATGTTTTGACAGCACTAATGAAGACTCCTTTCCAAAACACAAGCCCTACCTCCCTCTACAGGCATGATAAGGAAAACCAGACGAAGTCGATCTGCAGTTTAGCACATTTAGCCTGCATCATGACTGTAATCTCGTAAATGAATGAAAGTTATGCAGACTCATACAGAAAGCACTTATTTCACAGGCTTTGTGCACCAGCATTTCAAATTAATATTCTTATTTAATTCTGCAAGTTTTGCTTTTTCTGTTGTCATTTATCTGGTCTCTCTAACTCATGGTTCTGACAAAAAGTTATCTAGTGCATGGGGTGCATTCTCAGTGAGAAACACCAGAGCACAGGTGCAGCTACTGGCCCAGTCTGTATTCACATCACAGTGAGATCCAGAAATACATCCAGATGCCAGCTCACAAATATAATGTCCTTTTTGGGGATGTCTTTTGACTGAATCATTATCATATCCCTTTCTTTGTAAACCAAACTGTTTAATATTTTGGGTGTAAATATCTAAAGTGAGGGTGCCTGGAGGATGGAGCTGGGTTGTGCTCAGTGGTGCCAAGCAATAGGACAGGAAGCAGGGGGCAGAAACTGATGCACAGAAGTTCCACCCGAACATGAAGAAAAACTTCATGTGCAGGTGACTGAGCAGTGGAGCAGACAGTCCAGAGAGGCTGTGGGGTCCCGGTGATTGGAAATACACAAGATCCCTCTGGACGCATTACTGTGCAAGGCGCTCTGGGATGGAACTGCTCGAGCAGGGAGGTTCCGCCAGATGACGCACTGTAATCCCTTCCACCCCGACCCACCCTGCATTCTGTGAGATGCATTATTAGCTGCCCCTTCAGGCAAAGGGCTGCCCTGCGCCTATCGGTGCGGCTGTGCTGGCCCAGGACATGGGTGTGCCGCAATCCCGGCTCCTACCCACCGCGGGGCCGCCCTTGCCCTGATTTAAGATGGCGGCGGCCGCGCCCGGTCACGTGCCGGCGGGCGGGGCGGCCGCGCTCTCCTCTCCGGTGGCGGCGCGCGCGGCAGGATGGAGCCGGCGGCGCTGGAGCGGTTCCACAGCCCGGGCAAGGGCAGCGGCCTCCGCTCCCGCCGGAGCGTGCGGCCCGGAGAGCTGCTCTACCGCGACGTGCCCTTCGCCTACGTGCTCAGCAAGCAGCAGCTGGGCAGCGTGTGCGAGCGCTGCCTGCGCAGGTACCGGCGGGAACGCGCCTCTCGCAGCCAGCGCCGCCCCTTCCGCCGGGGCGGGGCCGCCCCGCGCTGTGCTGTGCTGTGCCTGCGGGCCGGGAGTGCGCGCCCGCAGAACAGCCGGCTGTGCCTGGCGGGGCGGGATGGGATGGGAAGGGAAGGGATGTGTGCTCCAGAGAGGAGCCGGCTCTGCCTGGCGGGGCGGGAAGGAAGGGGTGCGCGCTCCAGAGCGAGGAGCCGCCTCTGCCGAGTCCCGCGGCTATGTGCTGCCAGGGCTGAGGTGCGGGGCTTGCGGCTATTTTTAACTGGGTTTTTTTTTTAAAAAGCGGCTGTTTTGAGGACATCGCCTCCTCCCGGGCGCTGCTGTTCTGGGGAGGTTTCCCGGGCTGTCGGTGCGGTGCCACCGCTCCATGCTGTGTTCCCGCGGGCTGGCGGAGCCGGGAGGGTCCGGGCTCCGCTCGGGGCCGAGGGGAGCTGGGCCCGCAGAGCTGAGGGGACCCCGGCCCCCCGAGCTCCGTGTCCCCGGGGCTGGTGTATGCCGATAAAGGGCACGTGGCTTGGAGACGTGCCGTAAATAAATGGCTGCCTTCCTCCCGCTTGTCGGTTTCCGCAAGTGGAAACTGACAAACACAGGGTAACTTTCTGTGTTTGTTTAGAAGGAAACGAACAAAAGAGAATTTTAAACTGGAGCGGTTTCCCAGCAAGCTGGGTTGTGGCAGAGCTGTTAAAGGAATATCTGTGTATTAGTATCTGAAATATACTGCTAGATGAACCAAACCCCTGTGTAATTGCTTGCCAAGACATGAGGAGGAGAGACGGTAAAATCCGATACTGCTAACTTTTCTTTTTTAGGTTTTTGCTTTCATTCGCTTTTTTTTTTTTTTTTTTTTTTTTTTTTTTTTTGACCGGGGGAAGAGGGTTATCTTGAAAATATTTGAAGTTGTTTTTAGGAACAGTCCAGGTGATTGGCTTCATATCCCTTACAGGCATGAGAATATGGGTCTCACTTAATCAAAGAAAAAATTGACAGTCTACTCCAGGTGATGCTTGTATCTTGCATCTTCAGCATATTGAAAAAAAAAACCCAACCAAACCAAAAACCCAACAAAAACCTGTTAAAAAAAAAGCCCCAAAACACCAAGCTCAAAAGATTTTTAGCTATTATGTTGGTGAGGTCTGACTTGTGACATCAGAGTCCTTCGGGGTGGTGATTGAACATTTTCTGCTTGGAGTTGTGAGAGGCTGCAGACTTCAGAGGACAGGCTGAGTGCAGCAACAGGTGGAATAAAAGTGAATCTGAGGTGTTGGAATGTAGGTGTGTAACAAGGGCATGTTTTGTTGGGAGAAGTAATGGTATTATCAGCTTGTATCATAAGGGGTTATTAATTTGTGATTTTTTTTTCCTATATTAGTGATAGCAGTTAAATTAAAAAAAGTAAATAAGGAAATGAAAAATATATTTCGACCACTCTGTCTTCATTTGTGAAATATGCTGTGATTAGAGGGAGTTTATAGATCAAGACTGTCCAAGCTGATATTTGTCTAATTAAAGGATATCTATACATAAATACAGAGATTTTTTTTTTTCTAAATGTATAGAAATTAGGCAATTGGTAAAGTACTGCTGAACTGTGATGTGAAATAGAAGTGTTTGATCAATCTGGTTTTGATCTGGTTGAATCTGGTGTGGTCTTTTTTCAAAGTGAGATATCAGAAAAACCTTACTGTTCCCTTCCAGATAAGTCATGTCCACTGCTGTTCCTGTTTTTCACTCTGATCTTTAGGTGGCAGTACAGGAACACAAATTGAAAAAAAAGTCTAGTTCTTGACGTTTATTTAGTGTTTTAGCAATCCTTTTATAGATGCAATTAATGTTTGAGGCTTTACACTGATGTGTAATTCTGTACTTTTGTCTCTGCTTGTAGTAGTGATTATGATGCAGTTTTAGGCTGTATGAGAAGTGCTGGGTGAACTAGAAGATGGGTAGGGAAGTGCAGAGTATTTTCCTTCTGGACTGCCTGCTGAGAGGCAGCGTGGTCTTGCCAGGATTTGGGGTCGCAGGCTTTTGACAGTGCTGACCTACTCCGTGACCTGGGCCAAGGTCCTACAGCAAGGGTCTGATGTACCAAAGCAGGGTAAGGTTGGCTGTTGGGGGCAGTTTGCTGCTCTGTTTTAGAAAGGAAAGCACAGATAGTGCAGTAGTTCTGCTTAGTCTTGCCTCAATTAAAGTGGATATTATTGTGGATTTAAAGTGCTGAAGTATTTATATCCAAGAACATACATATATATACACACACACGTATACATATATATATATATATATACTTAGTGCATCTAATGCATCTAATAGTAGAAAGATTGAGCCCTTCCTTATTTTACTGGGCTGTTAGTACTGTTTTTATAGTGACAATAAATTTTTCAGTCATTGTTTTTAGGTCTGTCGTATGTAGTGCAGATGGCAGATTTTTGTCACTGTCTCCCCTTTTGTGATTTCTTACTTCAAATGGAACCTTGTGTTTTCCAATGAAGAGGTTCATGTTGGTTTTCTTTATACAAGGCTGGGCTGAAATGCTCTGCTGTAGATGGTTTAATACGATAGTGTAGCTGTTTGAATGGTATTCTGTTAGAAATGATAAAAAAACCTGCCCTGAAATAGGATACATAATAAAGATTTGCTCTGAAATACAAGTTTTGATAGAGTGGTGGCAGTGTGTATTTCTATGGAATCAGTGTGAGAAAAACATGATGTTTTGCATGATGGTACATCTTTTGGAAGAGTATTTATAGTGTGACAAAATTTGAATGGCCAGCATCTTTTTCCAACAATTTCCTTGGGAATGCAACAGAAAATAACTTTTAATTAGTAAGAGGAAAAAAAAATTCTTTATGGGGTTCTTCCATGCTTTAATACCTCTTTAATGTTGGTTTGACTCTCAGATTTTGAATTGAAGATATACCCAGCTTTTTATAGATGGGGTATCAAAATTAAGTGAAAGTCAGTGATATCTTTGGTGTTTGTTTGCTTTTCACAAAACATTTCTGTTATGCCTTGTAGTTAGAAGAATCCACTGCAAGAATATTTAAGTCTTAGTTGATACTTAGGAGCAAGCAAGCAAACTTTATAGAATCTGAGTCTCAGAAAAAGTGGGGAAAGAGAGCACCATCCTATTTCAAAGTGCTTTAACATTTATACCTTTGAGGGAAATGAATATATGAAAATAAGTAATGAATAACATTATGTGTAGACTATGAAATAAAAGGCATTAGTGTTTCTTGTTTGGGTAAGGTCAGAGGTTCAGACTCTGGAAGTGGGTTAAGGGGAAGTATGAATGTGTTTTTGAATGACTATAAGTTTTTTAAACATATTTAAAAAGGGGAAAAAAAAAGTTAGGAGTGGTGATAAGCTAGATGAGACTGCAAACATTGTTGCAGTATGGGAAATATAACCAAGCTGAATAGTTGGGTGATTACAGTACACTAAACACAGGACAGCAATTGTCTGCTCCTTCCTTGATTTCACCTGATTTAAAAAAAGCCAAATGGAAACACCTTTATGTTCAGTCCTTGTCTTCAGCATTGACACACTCTTAATTTGGCTGCTTTGTTATTATTATTTCTACTAATACAATCACTGCTACTACGACAACATTGAGTTATTTCATCTCCATGAAAGTTGGCATACTATTGTTAGAATGTGGAGTGTCAAAGTTACTGGCAGCCCGAAGGTACAAAAATACAGTTAAGTTTTAACCATGGTATGGAATTTTTTAAGTGGAGAGAAGCAGGATTTGACTCAGAGAGTGACCGGGGGATGGTTGTGATTTTGTGATCCTGTGTGGCTTAGAGTTGTGTGGTTCTGCCTGAGGAGAGCTGGTTGTTAGCTGTTCAAGTGTACCCTTTTCACACTGCAGCAGGGAGATCAAGAGGGGAGAGGAGCTCATTATTTTGGCTTTCCAGCAATGGGAGTTTCTCCATGAAGGTTCTGTCATTCACCAATAGCTGAGATGCTTCCTTAGGCCCCAAACAGGGAGTCTCTTTCAGCACAGCCCCTGAGTTCTGCTGCTTCCAGCTTTGCTGGGTGATTAGGTGCAAGCTGATGGATGCTCTTTTTTGTGTGATGTTTAGCATATGTGCAACTTTGAGTAATGCACAAGGCTGTAAAAGCTACATTGCCTCTGTATTTATATCTGAAAATTACTTCTGTTGCTGGTTAATACAGAAATAGATTTAAATTTAGGCTAATTCTTGAAAACACCCTGTTTTGTTGCTCAAGGTGTTCTTGTATACATATATTTTGTTCTACAGGGATTCTAGAGTGTGGAAAATGAGTACTTGATGATGCATTCTTTGACTTTTTATCAGTTGTCATCAAATGAAGATAGTTAAGTATTATAGTTCTTTAAATATAAAACAATATCCAAATGTCGATGTTTTATAGTTTGCTTGTATAAAAAGATGTTTTGGTTTTTTCCTTCCTGTAGAATATTGTATTTCCATGGTTGTTTATAGAATGGAACAATGTTTTAAAATTCCTTAAAGATATGTAAGAATATAATTGTTAAACTTATTATATAAATGAATAAAGTTGGTCAGCATGGCTTGGTGCCAAGTCAATAAGGTTTTTAAAATGTGAGATATATGATGTATTTGGTGTCTCTTCAGTGCCAGTCAAAATTCTAGACAGAGTTCCAGTAGTTTTCAAGATGCATAATTTCTTATGGAGTAGAGGAATATAAAAAATATTATTAATCACATTGTAAGTATTAGGAGCAATTATGTTTTTGTGCTTCCAGGATAGGATAATCCTGGGAATAATATGCTATAATTTGATGGAGCACCCTGACAGGGGTGAAATTGCAGCACTGACTCTTGAAATACCTGAAGCGTGAACTAAGAGCAAAGCTCGTGAAACAAATTATATGTGAGACAGAAGCTATACAAAGTATCATAATTTCAGGTGCTGTGTGCATTTGTGAGAATGTTTCCCAAGACCTGAGAAATTGAACACCACCACCACCAGTAACATTTCTCTCTGTAGCTGGATGGCTGTCTGAAAAAAGGCAGCATTGTTGAAGCAACTTTATGAAGAGCAGTATAGAAATGTTTTTTGTTCTGCCCTCATGCCAGCTGGAGCCATAGAAGTGGCTTTCAGGCTGCTGTCCTATGCTGCCAGAAAGTCTTCTGTGAGAGAGAGTGAAGACATGGACTGTGCTTTCCTTCACTGTCCTGTCCAGAGAAGGTCTGGAGCAGAAATTATGTCCATCTCCCATTCCTTCTGTTTGGAGTCAGGTTGAAGTAGGGGAAAGATGGAAGCTCTGGCATCCAGGATAGCATTCCTAAGTTGTTGTCCTGGCCTGCCTGTTGGTTTGGTTTACTTCCCTCACAGCGCTCCTTTTAGTGTGTCAGGAGTTTGGTGTGTTACTGTTAACAATATCCCTTGGTAGGTGCATTTGACCGACTGTTTATTTATCCTGGAGGCTTGTTTTGAGAATGTAATTCAGGTTCTGTTAGCTGTAAACCCTTCTTTTCATTGCATAGTATTTTGGCCTTCAGTTGGTGCCTCTTCACTGCTTTGGATACTCTGGGGTTGCTTTAGGTAATATATGGGTCAGTGCTAATCTCCTTCACTTCCTCCCCTGCCTTGTGGTCTTGAGACTGTTGTTCATGTCTGCTGCTGCCAACCTGGCTCTGCTCTTGTTAATAATAGGAGAAATAGAAAAGGGAGAGGCATTGTTAAAAATAAATTCTCCCAGGCCAAGAGTTTTTATTGCCATACCTGTCATTCATGGAAAATGAAAATTTTAGACATGCTTTAAAGGGCCCTAAAGCTATTACTGTGTTGGGATTTTATGTATACAATTTTAATGCTTATACTACTCTTTAATTTGAAAAGTATGGTATCAAAATTGTTGTCCTGTCAAGCTGTGACTGACCATTTAAGTTGTAGCATTCTTGTGGATTTTACTCAATTTAGGTTTTGCTGTGTATCTGCAATGCATACCTGATACTGTATTTCTGTTCTGCATGGTGCAGTCCCTAATATTAAAGTTGTAAAATATTAATATGCTATGCATAAATACTCTTTGCTTGTGGTTATTGATAAAATGATGAAAATAAGTTTGTGGATTGGATTGTCTTTAGTATGCATTTCCTTAGGTTGAACTCTAATTGTGCAAGTACAAAATGATAATCAGCACTAGAAGGGAAAAACATGAGTGATTAAAATATGGTAATCTCTAGGTAATGTAACAACACAATTAGTTCCAGATATTTCCCAAAGTTTTTAATTATGTGAAAATTGCTCAAAGTTTTGTACTGCATTAGGAATTTATTGTTTAAATTCTTTAAGAACTGTTACTGATATCTTGCACATAAGTATTGGAATTCATGAATTGTTAGTGGTTGCTTCCACTAAGTGTCCTCCAAAGCCACTCTGTGCTTTTGCCTGTATGGAATGATGCTGTTTTCCCTTGAAGAATCTTGTCTTCAGAACCAGTTGCAACATCTGTTTTGAGTTTTCCTAAATTAGATGGGTGAGGCTGATAGAATTTTCTGCACGTCTCTCCGCCCCAGCTGTTCATGTTTTGAAGTGGGTTATGGATCTGCTTGACAACTTACCTGATGTGCTGGCTAGGAGCTGCTGGAAAAGCTCCCCTGTGTCCTTGCTGTCCTTCCTGCTTGCCCCTTCTGCTTCTCATCTGGCACTTTGCTGCTCATATGGCCTATGATAAACTGGTGCAGAGAAATGAACTGGCAGAAAACATACTCTACCAAAGTAGAAAAGTGTCAGTGCCCTTGAATCAGCTTATTGCTGGGGAAATAGAGCTGAAGCGGCCATTGAACAGGGGTCAAGGTCTGATGGTCAGGGCTGTGCAGTCTGATAGTAGCTGGCCTTTAGTCTGCTGTAGCTAAAGATGAAACTCCAGGAAGGACGGTTAGAAGAATTTCTGAGCTCTTATGGATGTCTTTAGGAGAAGTAGGGCTTTCAGATGTGCAGGATTGACTGGCTTGTTAGTGTTGAGGGCAATGTTTTCTGCCTTGTAATCCAGCCTAGTCCTGGACTGTGATACCCCACCCTCATTTCTTTACCAAGGCATGTTTCAATCATGTAGTCAGTCCGTGTATTTCTTATAAGGTAGGAAACACAATTTTGGCTTCACTCAGGGCGGGCTTGCCCTGGCTGTTCATGTAGTGTTTGTGTGCTGCCTGTGTCATCTGGTTTAAGCATTCAAAGCAAAAAAGCCAGCAAGTGTGTTGATCACTACTTATGAGGGTGTGATTAGGAGTGGTTATGATCTCAGAATCACAGAAGATGTAGAAGTACAGAAGAGGAGTAAAAGATCATCACTAAATAAAAAGAGGAAGTAAAATCAGTCTTACAAACTGTAAACCTCTTCTTACAATTCACCCAAATATGGCTCATATATACAATGTAATTCAAATGTCTAATTGAACTGCTTGGAGTGTGCACTGGTGACCTGAAAAGACAACCTCTTTGGTGATGACATTCTTGGTAGTGGGAAGGAGCATGATAGAATAGGGAGAAAGAAGTTGAGATGTTTAGTGAAGAATGGTCCTCAGGGAGGAAGGATTTGTCTCAGGAAATACTGAGTGTGAAATAAACTGTCTGTGTTTCTCAGGGTAAAATACTTATTCAGTGTATTTTGTGCTTCTTGAGCAGAAACGTCTTTTCATTTATTGGTCAAGAGCTTGAAAGCAGCTCACTTTAACATAAAGGTTCAAACTGGAGTGCTATCTTGGTGGAGGCTTTCTTGTTTGTTTGTGTTTTTGTGGTGTTTGTTTGTTTTTATTTTCCCTTTCATTCCCTGTTGTGTTAAGTACTCCTCCCTGATAAGATAAACTATGACCCTTTTCTTCTTTTTGTGGGTTGATGGCTGTTTTCCATCACAGAAGTAGAGCCTGCTGCTCCTTCTGAGATAAGTGGCGTACCAAGGAAGACTTGCTGTGTATAAAAGTATGTCTCATAAATTTTATCTCCTCCATTTCTATGTACCTTGTGTGTGAGAAATAAATTCCACCTTGCAGATCATTGTGTTTGAAATCTTTATTGAATATTGGATGGGATGAGAAAGTTTATGCCAGGCTAGTACACTACACTTTAATTTCATTTGGAAAAAAGTTAAGATTTTTTTTGATCAAACTCTGGATACACATATTTTAAGAATTGAGTGAATGTTGCTGTGGGTTTGTACTTTGTGTAGCTGGCTTTGATTTCTGTGGTATATTGACTCCAAGTCCTCCAGCTGTTGAAAGTATCTTAGTCCAGATTTCTGAAAGAGCAAAAACAGATTGAAAGATTTAAAAGAAAAAATGAAGTGGGAGAGAAAACCACTTCAGAGATTTATGGTCATAAGCATCTATGTTGGTTTAGCAAATGAGACTGGCTATTCAGCTATTTATGAATTTTATCCACCTGTCATATTAAAACAGTCATAGTAGTTGATATTCCTGCACAACAGGTGGAATAGCCATGGAAACAATTTCTTGAAACACTGTATGAAACTCAGTATGTGATGATTGATTTATCTGAAGCCTTTGCCCCAGGAGAAAGAGGCTGTGCAGTAATCCACACAAGATATGTACAGTATCAGGTGTAAAACAGATACAGCAATGAAGTGTATTTTATCACCAGTAAGAGCCTTCACAGTATTATGTTGGCTCTTCTGTTTGTTTGTTTTAATTTTGGTTTTCTTCCTCAAAATAAGCACATCATACTTAGGTAAGTATGTCTTACTATAGCAGAAAAGTTATAGAGGCTCTTAGTTAGCAACCCAGTGCTGAAAGAAGTTAATCTTGCCACTTCCAGTGGATATCTAGTATTTTATTAGACATGTAGTCAGTCTGTGTACTTATATGTGGATTTTGCTGCCAATTAATACCCTTTGCTGCTTCAGCAGTAATTTTGATTGAATTGCACTGGCTGTTTTATGTGATTACTGCTTTATTCTGTGTTCTGATATGTCAAAACTACTTAAATTCAGTTTTAAATGAAATTCTGTAAGGGGTACAAACTTGCTGAGCGTTGTATGCAAAATAATAAGACCCATCTGAAAACTTTGTGAAAATTTGGCATGGGGCTGTTTTACTGGGTTCATGTTTCTATTGAAAAGTGTATTGACAGGAGAATCCTGTTACATGTATATAAAATATGGCACAGGTTTGAGTCATTAGTGCTGAGTTAATGCCCCTTATAGAATTTAGGATAAAAAATAAGTGAATGTGTGGAATTTGGTATGTGTGTGCCAAATTATATATTCAACTAATTTTTCATTGATTTGGAAGCTACTGGAGTTTTCAAGATTTTATTTTGGTAGTGTTGGTTTTGTTTTTTTTTTGGTATTTCAGGAAGCGTTTATCATTCTCTGGTGCTGTTCACTGCATTTTTAGAAATTCCCTTTGCAATAGTACATGTCACATTACTTGTCACAACCCACTTGCAAGGACTGGTTGTCATTTTTCTCCTTTCTTCTACATGGACATTGGACACAGCTTAGGAGAGGAGGAGTCAATAAAATCAAAGAATGGCTGTGCTCACCTCTTTTGTTAAATGTCTTGCTCATGTATAAAACTAAAGATACTGTCAGCTGATGTGTATATTTTAATGCATGTATGAGGAGCACAACATATGAAGGATAACCTCGCAGTTCAGATACAGAATTGGAGGATTAGAGACTTTCTTTTGTTGGTTAAATTTAAGATCTTTCCTAGATTACCTGTTTGAGAGAGGTTTGAGGTTTATTGCAGTCACCCATGTATTTAGAAGATAGTGTGTCAAATAAAATTATTTAAATTATATGTTTCTATATCACTTTAAGGGCAATATTTGGCCTTAACCCACTTGAAGAATCTTAAAAGTGATTATAGGCAGCTGAAAGCATATCTGCTATAAATTTAATAGTACCACTAGGAAACAGTCCAACACCAACAGGTTTATGAGTATACTTGGAATTAACATTTAACATGGCTTTTTAAAATTGGTAAAATACATCCGAATTGTGCCAGAGCTGAAAGCTTTGCCATGCAAAACTTTATGGCCCATGAAATTTGCTGGATATTATGATTATTCCTTTCAGTTTCAAAAGCTGTGAAACTTGCTTGTCCTTTGCAAAAAGAAAGTTTTTGTGTGGGAAAAAAAAATGCTGCTTAACTGATACCATAGATGGAACAGTAGAGGCCAGTGGAATGTGAATTACAACAGACTAAAGAAAATGTCAGTGTGAGAAATTGTTTACTTGAAATGGACTCAGGAGACATAACCTGGAGAGCTGCTCATAGCAGAAGAGATGTTAACTATTTCTGGGGAAAACTGATCAAAAGGGAAGAACACAACAGTTTTTTAAAGTAGTTGTCTGCTATGAATGATATTCTAGTATAAATCAATTACCACAACAAAGAAAAAAATTAGCAGATGGAAGCTGAAGTTAACAATATCTTTATGGCATGAAAACCTATGAAAAATGCTTTCCGATTTTTGTGTAAAAATCTCAGATTTGGAAAGGTGAGACCTGAAGTCCTAGTTTTCTCTGGAAAGTTACATGGCTATGACTCTTTGTGTGACTCATGGGAACATTTTTTTAAATGACAAGGAAAATACAGGACTGGGAAGAGGTTGATAATTTCTGTACAAGATTTCAATTTCCAAAAGTTGAAAAACATCTTATGGAGAGGGTAAAAATGGTTTGAATAGACTATTTTTTTTTAATTGAAAAGATCTCTATGAACTTGGCAAACTGGTGTGGAGGCTGCTGGATTTAGAGCTAGGCAGTAGAAAGTTGTCTTTTATTTGGTCAGGAGGGCTGTGAGATGAAAGCCTCAGTGCAAGGCATGTGGCTGGAGAGCCTGGGGCTGTTTTCATCCTGCCGTCGGGGTGGTTGGTAGAAAAGCACATCAGGTGTATTATGGTCTGTACCAATGAACATGGATGTTACCTGCAGTTCTGAATATCCTGTTTCAAAGTTGGTGTTAGCCTCTTATCTCGTCTTGAGTCTCAGGGGGAGTTGAATTATTAAAGGACATATTTTGTCTTTGAACAAGTAGCTCTCAGCAATGTCAGTGTTTGGTGTGCACAGAATGCAGCGATGTTTGGCTTTTTTTGTGGGGAGCTGACACAGGGCTCTGGTCACTGCTGCAGCTTTCCTTCCCCTAATCTGCTTTGAGGCAGATGAAATAATTTACAGAACACCCAAGTGCGTTAGAAATTACTGTGGAGCCAAAGATCTTGTCCTTAGAGATTGCCTTGGAAGTTGTGACTTTGGGAATATGTGTGTTCAGAACCACTGCGCTGTAAACTTATTAATTTTTAATGTTCATATCTTCTTTTTAACCTCCCCCCATGGAGTCTTGCAGGCTGTATCTGTCTGTACCCATACTATTTTATGACCCTTGTAGTTAGGGTTACTTGTGAAGCACGTATTTGGTACTTGTTCATATAGGCCTTAATATTAAAATTAATTTCCACTAGAAAGTACTTTACTAATAGCTGTTTGATATTAATTGAAAGGCTATACTTACTTTTCTGCTTATAACACATAAGGATTCAGAATCAATTTTATAAATGCATTTGTTGGAACATCTCCATGTCAATCCATTCTACAGCTTGAAGGTAATGGCATTTTTAAATATTCATTTTATTTTCCCAGTACAAAGTCACCTGCACTGTGTGTTTGCCTCCCTTTTGTTGTAAATTCTTTGAGGCATGAAATAACTTGCCAGTTGTCTCCTATGCTCAGAAGTTAATGAATGGTTATCAGTTTATTGCAGATAATAACTTAGCTACAAACTGTAATGCATGCTTAAGTGCATTGTTTAGAATTTTTGCCTTAAGACAATGTTTAATCAGTGGTTGTAGGTTTAAGAATGTCATTCCAGGCTGTGCATTCTCCCAGGACTACACAGCAGAAACCTTCTCCTCCCCTGCCATTGTGCCCCATTCTGCAAGCAAAAGTTCTCTCAGATTTGAAATGCCTCCAATTTTACCACAAACTTGTAGTAAAACAGGTGTTTTGTCCTTACCTTGTGGTGAGTCCTTAGTATTCATTCTTACTGGTGAAAATTAATGACCTCCAGTTTTTCCTAGGCTTGTACCTATGAAATAAAGTCTGTCCTTGACATGTGTATCTCCTCTTTACTGCTGTTGGGCATGTGAGCTCACAATGAGGAAGAATAAAAGCTCTGTGGACTGACCCCTGCAGTTATGTTCTATTAGAATAAAGACAGAAAAAAGGTTTAAATTTTGTTCAGCTTTTATGACTCCTAGAATTGGTAATTTCCAAAAATGCTTTTTTTGTTTGGGTGTGTTTTCTTTTTATGCATAGGTATCATTCTTAAGCAATAAAAAAAAATCTGAATTACTTTTAATTAGGAGAATTATGTTCTCCTAAACCCATCTCATAGTGGAAATAAATAAAAAAATATGTTTGAACAGTCTTTAAAAAATTTAGATTTTAAATTGGCAAAGTTATTTTCCAACAAATTTTAGATTAAATTAATTTTAAAAATCCATTCATTTCTTCTTCTTGATTTTTATTTTAAAGTTTCTGAGGTTATATTTAGCAAATAAATATGGTGTGCATTTGAGGAAACAAGTTTCCACTAAAGCAGTGCAGTTACTGCTGGCACTCTGTGCAAGGTAATATGGTGGTGGCAGGCCATCAAATAGACCTGTTACTTAATGAGATTTACCACAAAGCTTTGTACAGTGTTGGCTTCAATATCAGGCTTTTGGAGGAACCCTTCAAATACAAGTTACATCTTTTTCTGTTTTAAAGATGTCATAGCAGTTACTGGAAAAACATTAAAAACATTTGGACTCCCTTCTTGCTTTGTACTAGTTTTTCATCTTTTGCATAATTGTGTTGACAAAGCCTCATTGACAGAAAATCAACCCTGAAATGTGCACAGCATAAACTCTGTGTGTTGATGTGGCTGTAGTTCCTATAGAACTGTCCATGAGGAGGGATGCTTTGCCATTACTCAGTCTTGTTCCTTGGCCTGTTTCAGCAGTGGCTTGGAAGCAAATGTCCCTTCTCCTCACACTGAAAGACCAAACTGCTGAATTATGCTGGGGGATGTCAGTGCAGCTGCTGCCCCTGTGCTTTGCTTTAAACCCCCCAAGTGCTATTTAGGTCATGTGTGATGGTGCTGCTGGGTGTGGGGTTTGGGTGCTCCACGTTGCTTTTGCATTA
Organism: Ammospiza nelsoni; assembly: GCF_027579445.1. Classification (NCBI taxonomy): domain Eukaryota; kingdom Metazoa; phylum Chordata; class Aves; order Passeriformes; family Passerellidae; genus Ammospiza; species Ammospiza nelsoni. Next base: position 34,326,568 of record NC_080635.1, on the reverse strand, counting down.
CCTGCTCCAAGCAGAGCCTGGCCCTGTCTTCAGGAGCTGTGCTTTCCTTTCACCACTTGAATTCAGCTGTTGGGGTTTCACCAGTGACCAAGGCCCTCTGTGCCTTGTGGTTTTTTTTTTTTGGGGCCTCCACATCCAAAATGTTTCCAAAGAGAGGGCGGATGTGTCCTGGTTTGTTGTGTAAACAAAGTTGTATCACAATACGATGAAGCATTTTTCCAGGATGTTGTGCAGAGAAGCTGTTTCTGGTGAACACAGGTAGCAGCAGCCCAGGGAATGAACATTCAAGAGGATTAATATAGTTTGAAGAAGTGAATAGGTATGTTTGGGACTTTAAAATATGCCTGGAGAAAGCCTAATTTACAATAACCTTAATTGTAGGAAAAAACCTTAAGCCTAAACCAACAAATATCCAGAATTATATTGCTTTTCTATGTTGCGCAAAAGCACTATTCTGTTTTGCTTTTTTTAAATCTAATTGACAATTTAAACTTGCATTTGACTAACATTGTTCCTAAACTCACTTTAAATACTTAACACTAAAAAAGCTAATTTGTCTAAAAAGTCTTAGTAGTGTGATTAGGTTTTTTAATTGCATGCTCAGTTTCACTGAAAAGATGATCATTAAAAAATTGGTGCCAGACACAGAAACAGTGTTTAGTTAGGCTGTAAGACTTAGGCAACTCCATCTTTCTTGACAGATGTTGAATTTCTCTGTGGAGATAAGTTTAAAATTTAAAAAAAGGACAAATCACCCACTTGCAAAAGGCCAACAGCTAGAAAAGCAAGAGAAATTCACCAAAATTTAACTGCAGCTTCATGATACTTTGGTTTTGTTTTCTAGATAGCCAAAGTGCTCTTATGTGTCTCCAATAGAATAGGAGCTGGTGTTCTTCAACGCTAAGTTTGGTTGATGCTTCCACGTGCTTTGGCTAATCTGAAATTTGATATTATGCTATATTTTAAAGATATTTTTGCAGTTGAAATCAGATTTCCCAGCAAGAATGTGATTTGTAACTTTCTATTCTCAGTGAACACAAGCTCTGACCTTAGGAGGTGTTTAGGTATGTCCGCTCCTGCTGAAGGGATGGACATTGACATAAGGTACAGGAGGTGGGTTATCTTGTAGGACTGAGCTGTTTCACTTCATTTCTGACCTAATCAATATTTGAACTCTAGTTTCAGGAAATGAATGCTTACTTTTGCCATTTCATTTCTATAAGATGCTGCAATGAATTGGAAAGTTATACTTCAAGAATACATGAGAACTTGGAACATCTGTTGCAGTACAAGTGAAATGTGCATTTCACATGCCTAGCACAAGAAAAAGAAATCCTTTAGATCTCTATATATTTTGGAGTTGCCTTTTTTTTATATAACCCTTCAACATTTTCCTTTTCCCTCTTAAATTCTTCTCCTCTTATTTGCAGAAGACCTAAAGTAAGCCTGCAGCATTTTTCAGAACTGTAGGATCTTTAAACAATTAATTTGCTAAAGTTACTGCCAATTAAAACTTGGACTGTGGATTTGGATTTTGCTTAGAAAATAAAGTTTGAATTTTAAGGCCTGATTTATGTACAGGAAGATTTCTTTGTGAGGGTTTTTTCCCCTCCTGCTTTTATGAACTATTCTGTACAACACTTTTGATACAAAAATGTGGATCCTTTTTGCTATCAAAAAGTATTAGAATGTTTCTCGGAATGTTGGCATATTAAATATCCTAATGCTGAGAAGAGATGATTTATGTTTTTTGATGTGCCCATTTTTTTTCATTTCTAACCGCAAGTGAAGATTTTGATAAATTTTCTATTTTACTACTCATAGTAACAGAGTAACTATTGATAGCAGTTGTCCTTAAGTATCTTTGTTCCTTCCTCATAGTTGATCCCATCCTATGACACTGCATGGCTGACATTGTTCTGGAGATTAGTTGTGCAGAATTACTGAAAAAACCCAACCCCCTGGGAAAGGAGAAGAACTTTCAAAACAGAAAGATAAGAAGGGTTCCAATCACATTGATCAGATAAGATGGGGTCAGTTCCTTGTGTTGAGACACACTGGCTTTAATCTGCAGGTTCTCCCCCACACGTAGATGTACTCTCAATGCTCAATGGTTATTTGTCTGGTGAATGAGGAAGCATGGTCAACATTGAAATGAAAAATTATTTTCCAATGATAGATCTCTTTTATTGGGAATTGTTTAGCAGAATGTGAACAATGACTATGAGTCTCTCTGTGACTAGCAGATGCTCAGTTGTTGGGGTCTTAAACCAGGAATCTCTTATGCTGAAGCGTTTAAAACTACTGTAGATACTAACTATCATCTAAAGCTCTGTACCTAGCTGAAAAATAATTATTTCTTTGGTCTGGCTATTGATGATTGATGCATTTGTTGAATACTCTGCCAGCTAAGAGATGAATTTGAATGAGAAACAAAATGACTTCAAAGAACTGGAATTATGAAGAATTGGTTATGCTCTGAAAAAACTGTGCAGATTCTACTTGAAACCCCTCCTGCTTTGGGATATATGAGATAGGATATAAAATCTACATATTCTGTTGCTATATGAAATAAATAAAAATTGTGGATTTTATTAAGCAAAAATTAGGTGGTATTACAGTCTTTCATGTTCAGTTGTAACAGGCTGTGTACAAAATCTCATATCAGCTGTGGTTGCTATGAATAACTGAGTATGTTTCCCATCATTTGTCTCTATGTGATCATTTTAGTGATTACAGAATTTTCTGTGAAATGGTTTTGGGGGCTCAGAATTAATTTAAAGCTTACAGAGTAGAGTGGAACAGTTATGTGATCATGTGACTTACTGGTGTGAGGAAAGATTGATTTGATACAAAAAGACTTCACCAGCTGTTTTTCTTTCTGCTCACAGATCTCTTATATGTGTATGGATTTTACGGAGTTGAATGTTGCAGGAGTTCTGTCTTACCTTCTGCCAGAGTCAATTCAGCACCAGTTGTAGTTAAAAGATGTTCTTTTTTCAAGGTTGTCATATATTCTTTAAAAAAAAATTAGTATGCCATAGAGAAGGACAGAACTTTTATTTAGTTTTAACTTTGCAATTCAGAACTATTTTCCTTAGACTAGTTTGCATCATGAAATAACATCATGTGTTCTTCAGCTCTTCTGTGGTAACAAGTAGCATCCTACTCTGAAAAAAACAAATGATTAAAAAAGGTAACAATTCTGGTGAAGGACATCTGTTGCTAACTAGTAAATTATATAAAGGGGGGATGTGTTTTTCATCTGTAATTGGCAACATTCTGGAAGTGTAGGGGAACCTAGGTTAAAATAATGCAAGAGCAATCACATTTGTGAGCAAAAGGAGATATGTTTTTAAAAGAGAATGTGCCTGGCATCTTAAGGAAAGGTTTGTGGGGTGCAGGAGTCCACAGAAGAGTAAGCTCAAAAACTGAAAGCCAAGGGGAACCAAATGAGACTGCTGTTGCCTCTGCAGAGGATAGATGAACTTGTATTTTGATTATTGAGAGAACAGACCAATTTTAGTAAGCAATGGAATATTACCTCTTCTGGACCTGTCATAATGAGGTCTCTTACATCATGCCTAGTGGCACCCCAGATTACATGCCATTTAAAAAAAAAAAGAAATCCCAAAACCTAACATGAAATAGAACCAAAAATGCAGAATACGTTATTACCTCCTTCTGTACTAAGCATCCTTCTATTTCCTGTGTCCTTTAAAGGTGTGCCCCAAAGATGCACAGACCTCTCTCCCTACCCCGCTAATATCTTTATTGGAAGTAGCAGGACTGCAGTGTACCCTTCAACCCTGTGCCATTCCACTGTGCTGTGTTATTTCAGGATTGACAAGGGAAATCTTATTCTGCTACTTGTCTTTCAGAACAGTGTGAACACTGCATCTGTCTTGGCTCACTGCACTGATTTCCAGTTGCCTGTAATTGCATCCAGAAATGTTTGTGAATTAGAGCTGTTGATGAAGTAGAGGTAGACTCTGCATACCAAACCTTCCCCTCTGCAGCCTGGCTGGAGTATCCAGAAACAATAGGAAATTTCAGCTGGCCTTCAAGACTAACACTGGGAAAAATGTGTTGCTGTAGATTGTGCAGGAATGACACACAGGAAATGGTTGCAGGAGGTCTCAGAAACCCTGTTTTGTTGGAACTAAGTGGAGCTGAAGAACTGGGTATATGCATCATGGCTAGGGCTTTGCAGCCTGGCAGCAAATGGTGGCCCAAGGGCAGGGTAAGATTGATGGCTCACTCATTTTATTGCCCATTCCCATCCAGTGCAATGTGGTTAAAAGCCTCAAGCTTTCCTCTCTTATCCAGAAACTTTGTCTTGGTAGTACTAAAAAAGAAACAGAGCAAACCATGCTTTGTTTCTTCTTAATTAATACATGAACATTGGAGTTTACTTCCTTTAGATGTTGGATCTGGGCTTCATCACACGCAATTTGTCCTGGGTCTATTTGTTAAATTGTCTTTATTTTACAACTTCCTTAGCTGTTTCTGATGTTGCATGGATCCCATTTTCCCAAGAGTTATTTATGAATTTTTTGGTAGTTAATTCATGTCTGATTTTAGATACTAGAATTGCTATCTAAGCTGATGCTATGGTTGTCCTCTCCTACAGACCAATCCAAATCAATGACAATACATGCAAATTTATTCAAAGATTATGGGGAGCTCTCCAAGATGTGTTAATAGCTACGAGTCATCTGTATTCATAGTCCATCACATGCAGTGTGTCTACTGATCTGAATGATGGGAATGGTCCCATTGGAGGAGACAATTTTGGTTTCTTCAAAACCCTCTGAGCAGTGAACTCTTTGTTTCTTGTGTAGCTGAAATGAATGAATAAGGGCTTCCTCAGGAGAAACCAGCAGGGTATTGCTTTAATAAGGTCAGCAGTGAGGCTGTGCTGTTCGCTGGGTGCCAGCAGTATGGCACTTCACCTGGCTTTGGGTGCTCAGCAGGACACAAAGCAGTGAGAAGTATCTGGACTATGGTTTCCAGTTACTCTTTGGTATGGGGTTTACGTGAGATACAATAAAAAGTAAAGGTTGAGTTTCAAACTCTGTTACCTTTGAGTTCGGTGTTTGTTAGAAGTCTACTTCTGAGCAAAACCAGTAACTTTCAAATGTGTACAATATATTAGTGCATTTTCATACTTGTTCAAAATTAAGAATGTTTTGGAAACTGATGAAAACAACTGGTAGAAATAAACTTTAGCTCTATACCTAAGTTATGGATCTTGAGCCTGAAAACTGGATTAGTTTGGTTCCAAAACACAAAATGGTTTAGTAGTTTTGCTAGAATAAACCTCAGATTTCAGCTAGTGTAGACTGACCAAAATAGTGTTCTATGCTAAGAATAGCATTTCTTTTAAAGCCCTAATTACTCTTTTGTTGCTGTTAGGAACTTTGCTTCTACCTGCTAAATTGTAGGGTTTTCATCCCTCGGATGCCCAGTTATTTGTCAGGTGTTCACACAGTGATGCAGCCTCTATGGTGCTAATCACCAGCTTGGGTATTGGTGGCCCTTACAGCACTGTGTGGTGGCTGACAAGGTTTGGAATCCCACAAGGAGTTCCTGGTTTAGAAAGGGCAGCTTCAGTTTGCCAGAGAAAACTTTGTATCCAAATATTAGAATTTCTTTTGTTGTGCAACTGATATTTCAAATACAGTACTGCCTTTAAAAAACAGACTTGAGACTGTGAAAGGTCATCTGCAATTACAAAATAAAGACATTTTCAAGAGTGTACTTATAATAGTAGGAAAAGAAAAAAAGGTAATTCTGTTTCAAGTTAAGTACATTAATCCTGGGTAATACATTTAGTCTTGGGCAATAAATTTATTCAGATTAAGTATTCTTCTTAATTCCTTTCATTAAGAAAGCTGTCTTTGTGAGAACATAATGACTGTCTTTGATGTGGTCATTCTTCCACCGAAGCAGGACTTTTTTTCCTTAAAAACCAGATTTAAACTTGTAATCAGTCTTTAGAGTATGGAAAGTGCAATAGTGACTATAAATGAGAAATTTTGACAGACTTTCTAGGCATCCCACAACTGCTGCTATGACTGTGTTAGCCCTTCCAAGTAAATGCATAAAATTCCAAGATTCATAGTCAGTCTGAAGTATTTATATATTCTTTTAAAGATTGTAATGTTTCTCATATGCAAACAATGTGTAGTTTTTGTCATATGGCTTTAGTGTATTTTTAGGAGGTGTATTTTATTTTTTCTTTGATGAAAGTAGTAAATTTTGCATGGATATTAAATACTTTGTGTGGCAGAGGCTTGTTAGCAGTATATTTTATAAGTGCAATTAATAAATATTCTCTATGAGGCAAATTTAAAATAAGAATCAAAGTTGTGCTTTTTGTAGTTTTTAATTTATGGCAGATATCTGTTTCAGGTATTTTTAAAAGAATGATCTATCGATGATACTTAAAAGAATATGAAGATATGCAAATACACAAGTTTTTTTCCTACTGTTACTGTTTTGATCTTACTCCCAATTGGTCTCAGTAACTGTACCTTACATGAATTGAAATTCATGCCAGTGTGGGGGCTTTAATAAATACTTCCTTACTTAGGGCCTTCATGCTTTTATTTAGACTTTGAAAGGTTTCTTTCCCTAGGTATTTTTCTTGTTGGAATATGACTTGCTTTGTTAACGAAGTTTATAGAAGGAAATACAATGACATCATGTTAAGGTGGATTCCATCAGGCTCAGGGTGGGCTAAGCCCCTCTGCTCAGGGTTTTGCAGGGCTGTTAGATACAGAGTTTGAAGTATCTGAGATGGAGCATTAAGCAGAGAAGTTTGCCTGAGGGATGTGTGTGCTTTATTTTGAGCGGGATGGCACAGCGCAGCACGCTGGCCAACAGTGTAATGGACCGTGTGTGCTGCAGTTGGCTGGGATGGAGGGGCGAGATGTGAGAGCGTGCACAGATCACCTTTCTCGACAGAGAGCAAGGGTAGAGGATTTGTTGTGCAAAAAAGTATCTCGAGAAGAGCACTTTCTATGTATGTAACTGAGTGGTTACCAGCTGATCCGGTCACGTGCAAGATATTTTTTGGCATTTAACCACCTGCACACCACTGGAGAAAGACAAAATGTTGAATTCTTTGGAGGGGTAGGCTCATGGTCAGACAGGTACTGCACATTTTGGCTACAAAACTGTAAGATTTGTTCTTAAAGAAAAACTTGCTGTGAATATGTGGCTTTCTGGCAACCAGTATGTATTCATCTGAATTAAACTTCTCCTGTCTTTAGTCCAAATTTTAGATCAATTTGATTTAGATAGACATATTCTGGATTCATGAAACCACAGTGAAACAAGCCTGATTGAGAGATGCATCTTGATTTTTAGTGGTCAGGATTATGGCGATAAAAGTAGTTACATGGTTAATGAGCTGTGTGGATTTTCCTGTAATCTCAGGGAGATATTGGTTGCTCTCAGGTTAAAATGACAATGTAGCTAATATATTTAATGGAAGGATTTATCCATTTAAAACAAACCAGCAGAGGGGTTCTTCTGTCAGGATGGTGAAGTCAGCCTATGCAAGGCTCTGTTCTCAGTTTCAGTTCTGTTGTATTTGCAGGTTTTCTAATCGCTGCATTGGAGGTACATAATTCCTGTGGTTGGAACTGTTCAAATCCTTCCCTTCACTTTCTTCATTGGCTGCTTAACTCTTCTGGAGTTTCTATGTTGGTATCTAGTTCAAGTGTTTAAAGTACTCTATCTTTGCATGGCTTCAAATTACTTCCAAATGCTGTTGGTGGTGGTGTAGTCTGCTTATCTCTTGCATTTTGTGTTATGTTGCTCTTCTGTTTTCCATATGTGTAAACATTCCTGAGAATGGTCCCTTCCTAACTTCTATAACCTTCATCATAACCTCCTGAAATTTTACTATGGTTATGTTCATTTTCTGATTTTCATGAAACTGATAGCTGATGTGTTTCTTGCTTTCATTGTCCTGTGTAGTAGAGTATGGTATTTGGCTAATTAAATTTAACTGCTTTTCTTCTGTAAGTATGTACTTCTCATAATTTGATAATTATTTTTAAAAGATTTTCTTAGGACTTTCAAAATGATTAGAGCAACTTCTATACATAAGGTTACTTGGATCCTTCTTTGTAGGATAATTTAAACTGTAGAAAATCAGGAGTAAAATTAAAATACTGAAAAAGAAATACATAAAGTTTTGTTAGTACCTTTGTTGTACCAGTGTTCCATGTTATGAAGATTTTAGAGTGTTGGTCAGTTTTAATGTATTAAAAATATAAGCTGGGATGAGGAGTTGAGCAGTGCTAAATATTTACAGCAGAGGAAAAGTCAGTAACTTTAGGAAAATGAAGGATTATGAGCTCCTGTTTGAGATTTCCAAGTCTATTAAAAAGAGTTAACATGGATATTTAAACTTGCTAATAAATAGCATATGCTTTCTCAAGAAATTGTTCAATTTTGCTCCTACTAGGAACTTTTGAAATCTGTAAGACTAATGCTTCTTGCTGTAAGTAAACTTTGGAGCAGTTACATTTGCATGCTGTATAAGTTATGATTTCTTTTTGGTGAATTATGGTACTTTTTGAAAGACCAATATTTAGACAAAGTTATTTTTCATTTTCCCTCCCCTTTGTTCCTGAAGCTTTTCCAGTTTTGAAAGTAAAGATTTAAAATATAATAAAAAAAAAATTGTCATACAAAATGGGATGCAGTTGACTTTTTTAAACAGCTATCTTGTAACCTCATCTAGTTTATATTCTACTGACTAAAACAAAATGAATCAGTCTCTGTGCTCTTGATTATTGTGGGCAGTGATGCAGGGACCAGTTCTAATAGAATTTGCAGGGAAGAAGTCAATTGAGTTTCGACAGGGGTCATGTAGGATCCATAAACTCCCACGGGGCTGTTATCAAAGATGTAACTGTATGCAATGGAGCATAACAGAGCTAATGCCTTTTACTTACTGATTCTTGATTGAACAATTAGTTTGACAGTGGTCACCATGCACTTTGCCCTTATTAGATAGGTTTGATAGTACAAACAATCTTACAAGACATTTATAAGCTTCAAGGTGATTTTAAGTTCACAGGTAATTCTCTCAAAGCTGTGCTTAGGTATCAATTATCAGAGATTTTACTTTTGCCTTCTTGGGTTTAACTCATACTCAATGTGTTTTTTCTTGATATCATCACTGCTTTATAAAACTCAAAAATTATGGGTTTGCCAAGTCCCATTTTAAATCTTTGTTTTAATTGGTTAGTTGGGCTGGTGCCACATGGCCCCTAGAAAAAGGAGAATGAATAAACTTACTGTACATATTGGTGTGTGTGTGTGTGTTTGTTTTTGAACAAAAATTACCTATGACTGATTCAGTTTTGTTAAATAGAGGAAAAAAGAAATTCAGGTTATAATTAACAGGTATATCCCTTAATATCTCTTGTATTTTTAAAAATGGTTAAAAATAATTGGCAAATTTTTTGGGGGGCATTGCCTTAGCTATTTATGCCTGCAGTAATGTTTACTAATTGTACTACTTTTGTGGTGAGTACATTACTATAGTAATAATCCTTATGGCAAAAATACCATATTACAGATAGATAGCTGTTCTTCTGTACAGTATAAATCTTGTTGAACTTGTTGACTCTAAATTTACAAGTGGTGTAATAATGTGTCAGCTCAGTCAGTGTTTGTGTTTTGAACCAGTATTGTATTGTCTGTCTGATGTCCAGATAGGGAAACAGGCAGGAAAATCAGAAGTTGTGCACCATTTTAAATGGAAACTTTAACAGATTGCTTTTTAAATTGGTTTATAGCTTTTACATATATAAAGTATTTCTGGCCAAGTGTGGTTAGATGGTAAATATTTGAGAGCTTTCAGTATGCACATATGTTACAATATTGAATATTAAAAAGTATTCAGTGAAACAAAGTAACTTTAGTCAGATCCACATCTGGATATAAGTTCAAATAATCATTTTCCTTCTTTTTGGAGCTGGAATGTAATTATTTTGATACAGTTCTTACATAGCAGCTGAGTTCTTAATTTAGATGCATTCAAAACTCAGTTTAATTGCAAATCATTCCTGTCTTCTACAAAATAGTCAAGTTATCAACATTTTTTCTTCTGACAGAAGTATGGGCTTTATCACCTGCAGCTGTTGACTGATCATCAGCTTCTGTGAAATCCAAATCTACATATACATTTGAAGAAAACGGTACTTAAAAAAAAAGAATATCAAAGTGAAACCACCATAATATACTAGGGTTTTTGAAGACGTGATTTTTTTTCCCCCAAATTTTAAGGTAAGAGTGGCAGAGTATCTGAAAAATTAGAGAAGGTGTAGTGTACCAGTGTGCGAAATTAATTCTTCTCTATTATTGCAGCTTTGTCTGTTATTGGGGACATTTTTGGCTCCTGAGTAATTGTAAATCATTGGATGCAAATGGAATAATGTGGAAATAGCAGTGATATGTGCAACAATTCTCTGTCCTTGTGATCTTAAATTCATTGCCTTTATTTATTCTTTTCTTAGTAATCATCTTGCTGCTAGATTAAGGTTATCTTTGAGAACTCTTGCTTCAAACCTCCATGCATAAGCAGTAAATACCCAGTTTTGTCTTCTGCTTGAGAGAGAGCAAGGAAATTTTACTGTGGAGTAATTCTTGTTGTCATTGATAGTAAATGGTTGGATGCAGACCCAGAATCTATGCTAATAAGGTAACCTTGTTTCCATTTGCAATAGAATTTTATTATTCATTCTTTGTAAACCATTTAGGAAGGAGTATGGGCTACCATTGATTAGTCTGTAATTAGTGGTCACAGGCAGTATGGTTGGAGCTGTGTTGGAGGGGAAAATTTATCAATTTTTAAAAACTGCATGACTTGTGTAGAGGAACTAAAGTGCAGACTGCAAAGTGTATGAAATTGCTATGTTTATTATCTACCTAAATGCTACTGTGAGTTCTGCTTTATGTGCAACTGTTCCTCAAAGTGAAGCAGGAGTATCATGCATTATGTTTGTAACAGATTGAACATGAGGCAATTATCATTAAGCCATTTGATGGTGAAGCTTATTCCCCAAGTCAGGAAGCTAGATGCAGGTATTCCACAACAGATTGGGAAGAGACTTTTCAAAATGACCACATACTCTGTGCAGATACACAGTAGAGCATCTGTGCAAGCTTCAGGCAGCCATTTATATACATTAGTGAGAGCATCAGTCCTTGTGTGACTCCTGTGGGGCATGCAAACACTGCTCAACTGCTATTTTGCTGAAAGATTTTCTTGCCAAATTTTACTGAAGTACATCATGGGGTAACATACAAATGGAGCTGAGATGAAATGGCTACAAAGCCTGTCTGAGTCTGCCTTGCTGTTCTGACTTGTGTTTATTCTAGAGTTGGTCTTCCATTAAGTATCAAACCTTCACAGGTTAGCTACATTTGTCTTTCTTTAGAGCAGCTCCCTGTGCAGCACTAAATTTAGTCAAGCCTACTAATGTGTAATCCCAGTGCCACTGACAGGGCTTGGTGATACTGTTGGTGTTTGAGCTCACTGAAGCCTCCAGCACATAAGAGGCTTTTGTGGCAGCAATGACTGGTTACAAGAGAAATTTGGAGTGCTCCAAATTGCCCCTGTGGAAGAGGGAGCAGGGTGCATGTGTCCACCTGTGCTGTTGTGTGCATTTCTTGTGGTATTTGCTCACTGGACAGTGGTGGAAATGCAGAGGCTGAAGGTGGTGTTGCTCTGAGCCTGGCCACGTTCCTGTCTCTGCAAATGCTGGCCTGCTGCCAGGGTGCGTGATCAACATCTGTGCTCTTCCTCTAAATTGCTGCCCTGGGTTCTTTTGAGCTTGGACGGTTTTCTTGTCTGCCTCCTTATTCCTTGCATTTGCTTGATGCTTTTACCTGTTTCCTATTTCATTCTCTGTTTTGTTGCTTTCCAAACAAAATAAAAGTTAAATTTCTGCTGTAATGTTTCGGAATTGAAACTGATGCCACAGTACTTTAAAGTTCTCGAGAATTTAAGACAGTGACCCATTGCCTCTTCCTGCATTGTAGAAAATAATCAGTTGCATAGAACTAAAACAATGAAGTGAAATTAATTGATACCTGTTCATTTAGAGTTCAGTTGAACCTGCAAGTTCATGCCACAGAGGAGAAAATTAAGAATTCCCCCTCAGCCCCCATGAAGTGAGGGACAGAGGGGGATTTGGAGAAAGCTATCTTTCATAATTGCAAATATTGTATCAGAAAAGATAATCTGCAATGTGAGAATGTAGGTTTTCAGGTTGCATCTTGTATTTAAGCCATCACTGACACTTGAGTATCTATAGTTGAGGATATATTTGTCCCCTTCTTGTTACTCTAAACAGATACTGTCTTAAAATTATGTGTTGTAGTAGAGATTTGTATCATTATAGTCTGTCTTCATAGTTTTGTATCTTGAGCATGGAAAAAACATTGATTCATACAAATTTTCCAGCAGCTAAATGATCACTGGAAAGTGTTGTGTGTAGTGGAATATCAAAGTCAATTATGGATATTCACAATCTATTAACCTGTATAACATTTCCTTTCCTTTTTTGGTATGATGAATGGTGGAATCTCTGTCACAAGCTCCCAATGTTATTGTATATGGATGTTCCATCCTCTTTCAGATGCATTTGCTAAATTGTTTCACCAGTCAACTGCTTTATTTTTTTAACAGTATTTGTGTAGTTATTGAATGAATAGGTAATTGCAAGCACTTTGAGGTTTTATCTTAAATATAGTAAGCTTCCTGGTTACAGAAATTGACAAAAAATTATGAATTTCCTGCCATTTCTTTATTTATATTAAATATATGGATGGATTTTTATTTTTTAAAATGAGGTTTAGTTTTAATTTTAGTTACTACTTTTTCTAGCCATCTGTCGCCAACAATAATCTTCTTAAATGTGTCAATATATAAAGGAATTTCTTCTTATTTTGATTTTTTTGGTGGTAGTTTGTGCGGGAGGGTTTTTTCCCGTTTTTTTTTTGTGGTTTATATTTTGTTTGTGGGTTTTGTCTTTCTTCTGTGGTATGGAAAGAGACTGTTAAAAAGTGTCAAGTATACTTGATAGTGTTCCTTTAGAGCCTTCAGACAATTTGAAAGAGCTGGATTTTCAGGTGGTGTATGTATGACCTATGCTTACTGATGCTGAATAATGATCTCTTCCATCAGCTCTCACAAAGAGGGATCTGCTCTGTCCCTCTCTACTCACTCTTGATTCTCTATACTTGCTCTTGGATCCCAGGCTGGCAATTTGAGTGTCAGTGTCTCCTGGATGTCACCAAGAGGAATTGGTGACTCAACTCATATCGGTAGCTGCTCATCAGTACAAATAAATGGTTTGTACTCATTTCTGGGAGATGAATATGTAGATGTATAGCCAGATCAGTGGAGTTGATTGTGGAATTTTCATTGGCACTTAGATTTAAGCTGAACAGATTGTACTGCACCTGATCAGCCTCTGAAAGTCAGCCCTGCTTTGAGAAGGAGGTGGGACATGATGACTTAAAAATTTCACAAAACTTAACTGGTTTTATGGTTCTGTGATTTCTGTGCTGAGTTGTGGTGTTAGCATCTCTCCACAGCTGCATGCTGCTTTCTCCTTGGAGTTATGAGGGGTCCAGAGAATGGTCCCCACAAGACTTGATTTGAATTGAAAATCTTTAGAAATCTCTTCTTAGGTTGGTGCAATCTATACTTGCTATTTCCTCTTCCCTTTGTTTCCCTAATCCCCAAAGCAGACATGCCTATAGCTTTGGTGTTTGTTGACAAATATGTAAGTGAGTGTTACATTTGGAGAATGGACTAATTCCTGCCAATTGTTATGTGGGTGGTATACTTATGAATAGCGATCACTTAAACAGCTTTCTGTTAGTGCTGAAGTTTTTGCAAAAGACGTTTTTTCCCAAGGTCAGGTTTTGGGTTGTTTTTGTTACAAAATGTGTGACTCAATGTGTCTCTGTGCTGCACAGTGACTGACTGGAGGGTGCTGCGGGTGCCTGAAGCTTTTCACATACTGGCTTGACTGCTGGTTTCAGCTGGGTCATAGCACAAGGGCTGCAGCTCGTAGTTAGCCCAATTTCCCCAGCTAACATCATCAGAAACTGGGGTTTTTTTTGCATTGCACAGTCAGTCTGTTTCAGGTCTGACCTGAAACCTAGAGGTTGTGTTTCTGGTGTCAATGCTAATTTCCTTTTTCACTGGTCTGAGGAATCTGCTGGAAGAGACTGACCCAGTTGAGTGACTTGTTTTTCTACTACTGCATTCATCCAGCAGTGGTGTAGTAGGTGAAAACTTTGTCAAAGCCTTCAGTACTACAATGCAAGTCCATTGCTGAGCAAGGTCATGGCATTCTGCTGTAAAGGTCAGGGCTTTTGGACTTGGAAATCAACATTGGAGAAAGCACCAGTTCTCATTCCCAGAGTAGGTAGATGTCCTCCTTTCATTTACCTAGTTGCCTTTTTCCAGTATTTTTATCTGTAGCTCTCCACTCATCCAGCAAACACATTTTCCACTAGAAAATGCTAATTTGTAATTTTTTTGATGTATACACACTAAGTATGGTTTCATAAACAAAATTTTTCTTATCTTACAAAATGTGCTTGAACAGTTTAAAACCAATAAGTATTTGGGAAATTAATTGGTTTCTTCCAGTCATAACTGGGAGTGTTGTTGTATTTTTTGGTAATTACACAGAATGAGAAAATTTTAGGAGTAGGAGAGATCCTAGAACAAGTAATTCCTTTTTCAAAATGCATGACATGAATTCACGACAAAAATGGTCATAAACAGATTTTTTAAAATGTTTTTATAAGAATTCCTGTTAAACATTATAGGGATGATAGGATCGTAGGATGCTTTATTCTGCCAGTTTCTCTGTCTGCAATTAATTTAGGATATCTTAATTATGTTATTTTAATACTACAGAAATTAAATATAATGATAGACTTAATTTAGGATTTCATTTTTCTTGCCAACATTCTAAAATATCTGTACTTAAAACAAAATATAATTTTCTTTTCAAAGTCAATGTTCCTGTGAAAATAAAAGCACCTTCTAAGGCCATGTACAAGTGTTAATAAATCGATAATCTGTTTTTATCCTTAGCTAACAGAGTCTAGATCTCAATGACTTTTTTTTTATGTGGTAGCACTACTAAGTGTGTAATAATTTCAAATGAAAGAGTTGTACAATGTTCTTCTGGTGTCCTAAAACAACTGTTTTGGCACTGCCTGGTTTATATTAATATGTCTGATACTTTCATAGGATTTATACTTTGGTTTGGGGTTATGTGCTTATATATATTTAGTTTTAGCAGATGACCACATATTTATTTATTTTGGCAATATCTTTAATCATTCAGAAGACTTTTATCCCCTAATCCCTTAGTTTTCTAGGCAGACCTAGAGCATCTGTTTGCAATTCTGCCTTGGACATTGCCAGCACAAATTAGTCTTGGAAACTCACTTCACATCTTAGCTTAAAATGTTCACAGACCTTTTCAAGGTTCATGAGCCTTACAAGAACAATTAATACCAAATATGCTCTAATCCAGATTTCCACCCAAGTTTCTTAAAAATCATTACAAATATGAACCTGGCAGTTCCCCTTTCCAGTCAGGTAGGTTAAGGAATTTCTGCTGTGTCTTGTTTATTGGGAGACTGCTGCTGCTCACCTAACCCATAGTTTACCATGAGGAATAAAGAAGAATACTGTAAAATGGTGGTGTGTGTGATTCATCCATCAGTTCCACCAGTCCTTGCCTCATCATGCTTGGTTTTTGCCTTTTTTTTTTTTGGCAAAAAGCTCAACTTGTGGAATTTTTTGTTTATTTGTTTTTAAATGAAGACAGTGGTCAAAGCCTTAGGGATTTTTTTTATCTCTTGAAGAAGGGCTCATCTTCAACAGTGCAAAGACCTAGTATCACGATGGGATCTTTTTATCAAGTTAGGTGAAAAAGTAGCATTGTATGAAGTAGAAAATTGTGGCCCCGATTCAATAAATTATTCTGTGCCAATGTCTTCCATAATATGCTCCCAATTTAAAGTTGGGAGACACCTGGCATATATATATGTTTATATGTAATAGCATAAAGGAAAGCTTTTCAGTTTTGTGAATGTTTCTGTTGTGAAGAAGTTCTACAAAATTCAGGGGTTGCTGATGTGAAGCTAACACATTTTATTAATTGCATGTAACCAGCATGCACTTAGCCTGACTTCAAAAACACTGGTGTACAGCAGAGGGGATGCCACAACTCAGCCCTGCTGAGTAAGGGAGAAATATCTGTATAACAGCAGACTGAAAATTCAATGTGCTTTATGGAAGAAAACAAGAATTATTTTGAGGGAAGAACACAGCTTAATTAAAATATGTAATTTCTCTAATTGACTGCCCTGAACACACATATATTTAAACATAACCTGTTCAATGTAAAAGCCATCATACCAATAGATCATGCACTACGTGCACTTTTCAAAATACAGTTTACTTTTAAATCAAATAACCCAAATCAGTGTGGATCATCTCTGGGCTAGGTTTTGGACTTGAAATCTCAGTGGTTCCTTGACTGAATGGAGTTTTGTTGCTGTGAAGAAATATCATTGTCCTCAAAGGTGAATTTTGCCATGGTAACAGGAACTGCATCATACTGGGTTAAAGGTATTCCTTACCTATTTGTCATGAGTTTTATCCTTCCTGTATTGGAATGTTTTTATAATTTTTATTTTGTATTAGCAGAGTACTGCATATACATGCAGCACTTAAAAATGCATTCCTCAGGCAAATATTTTAGTAGTGGGACTTGTTTTTTTGTTTGACTGAACTGTGTTCCCTTTGCTACTTCTTCATGAACCCAACTGATCTCTTTTTCAGATGGTGTATTCAGGTTTTGAGAACTCCACCAAAAGAAGTCAAGTAATTTTATGTGAAATTCTTATGTTCAGCTAAAACTGTAGGTGTAATTTGGATTCTTTAACCTGTTTTAGTAATCTGTATGCAATTAATCAGAGGCATTAATCCACTTGCTAGCTGAGAAATACTCCCAGTTATTAACAGCCAGTGTCTTGATTAAAATGAAGCAAACCAAAAATCCCTAATCCCCAAACTACACCTGCATCTCCTACTGTTTATGCTGACAATTTGACTTTGCTTTTTTGGTCAGACATTAAGAAGTGACCTTCTTGGGCAGTTATTTCCTGCACAGCCTGAGGAACCAGGGTGACAGAGGTTGGGTGTTTTGCCTCAGTCTGCAAGTCACTTGGTCTTGCCCATGCCCTGTGGAGGAACATTTTCTCTGCATCTCTTATGTGCAACTTTGCTTTGTACAACTCATGCTTTCAGAAGAAACTCAAATCAGTTTTACCTTAGGTAGTTGTTGCAGTCATGTAACAAGAGTGGGGACTCAACATAAGCTACTTAAAGCTGTTGGCATGCTGCAGTGTGTTTGAGTGAAGCATGCGCAGGAGAACCTCTGGCTCTCCCTCCATTTATAATGACAAAGTAACCAATTTGGATGTAAAGTTTGACTGGAGACCAGAATTCAAGCAGTACAGTAAGCTGGATGTAGGGTTTATGTGGATCCCTCTGATACTGCACCAGCCTTTCCAATGTGCACAAGTCACTTGTGTGCACTGGCTGGCGCAGCTGTTGAAGGGGGCGGGTGCCCAAGGTGGTGAGGAACCTCTTGTGAGTTTCACTGTGTTACTGCAGGAGTGGTGGTGGATGTTCAGAAAAGGTGATGAGTTAGAGTGCAACACTTTCAGGAGATACAGGAGGAAATAACAGATATGAGATGAAAAGTCACAGTAGGAATAAAATGCCAATAGAGGTAGTATATGTATGGATAAGAATATATTCTTGTATATGCATGCACTTAAACTTTATATTTTGCAATCTTGATGAAAGTGAGATTTTTATAAAACAGTGTGGTTGCAGTGGATCATTTCTTCCCGCAAGCTTTTTCAGCTCATTGATTTGAGGCATGGTTGACTTTAGAAATTACCAGAGGCTCATTTTTCTCCAACATATACTGCAGGCATTTATTTTATTCTGCAAAGCAGAGCACTGCTTGTGATTATTTAACTTTTACTGATACCTATAAGCCATATCAGCACTGACATACATTAACAAAATCCCCAGCTCTCTCCCAGCAATTGCCTAGCACAATAAACCTTCACTTTCTTCCTTTGCAAATAAGGAATAACATATTTCTCATTTTCCTGTACTGTGCTCTGCAGAGTCTCATTCCATGGTTGTTGAACTGAAACAAATAATCTGATTTCACTCATGACCCATTGCTAAAGCTATGGTATAATGATTAAAGGCTCATATTTCTTGGCCATGAAGAAAATGAAATTTAACTGACGACTTATAATGATGTAAAAGTAGTACCTTCTGGAACATAAACCCCAATTTTAACTAGGTAATTGTGCAAAATCCATGGCCAATCCATATCAATTTGTGATTTTCCTTATTAGTTTAAACGTCCTTGCTGTGTCTATGCCCATTTGAAGCTTCTTCAATACCAGTGGCAATTTTTGAAATAGAAAAGTGTGTTCTGATGTATTGTCATTGGAACAAATCAGCAGGAAGGTAAACTGCAATCTCTTAGCTTATGACAGATATTATGGCTTGGCAGCTCCTCTTCTTTTAACATTTACTATGGAATGTTCTAAGAGAAACATGAGAACTGGTAGCTAAGTGTGGGGAAGCATGCTACATGTTGAAATTGCTGTGACTTAATTAAGAAATAGTTTTTTAAAATTAAAATATTAAAACAATAGCTTCAGATTTTTAAAATCACTTGGTTGTTTCTCATGTTGATGCAACATCATTATTCTGTTGCCTGATAAAATGAGCTAGAAATGGAGACACTTTCACTGAAAAATACATGGGAATTTTAATAAAAAGTTAAGATGAAACAAAAGTAGTTCAAGTTTTATCTTCATTTCTACAGCTCCACAAGGATTTATGAAAACTTGTTTGCAAATATTATCTGTGCTTTATCTGTGTAAAATAGTTTTTGGGAGACACTAAATGATTTTGATGTTTCCTAGTTTGAATAGGTCTCTTTTGTGAAGGTATTGACTGTAGTTAGAAATGTAGCAATACTTATTTCAGAACCAGTTTGTGAGAGAGAGCTGCCATTTGCAGGTACGCCTGAGCATTTACATATCTTCAAACACATCAGTTAGTGAGATGGAAATTTTCAGGATTACTCCTGGGGTTTGATGCCTTCCTGGTCAAACTGTCAATTCTTCAGCAGGAAAAATTGTACTAAAGCTAGTGATGGCAAGGGGCTCCAAAATACATTGTGGAATTGGGCTGGATTCTTTAAAAAGACCTTTTTGCTGGAAATGGGCAAACTTTAAAGCTTTGAAGAATATAGGTTTTGGTTACTGAAAGTTTCTCTAGAGTAGGTGGGAATTAGACTTAGACAAATTAACACTAGGGCTCACAGCTGTTAAATTATAATTCCTTTTTTTTCCTCAAAATACATGGGTGTCACTATAGCTAGAGGCATTTCTTTTGACTATGTTTTTGTTTCTCTACTGAAAAAAAAAAGAAGGGAAACTTGGATAACTGCTCTCTGAAACTGGAGAAACATCTATTATGCTTTTAGCCATCGGATGTCACCAGAGTACAGAGAGTAAGTATTAGATGATGTGGAACTGATTTATGACTTCCCTGGCTGTTTATTTTGGACTGGGAAGGCTCCAGCCTTGGAGAGGCTTTCTCAAATCAGTAGTCTCAGCATCTTGACCAGTTTCATCATGTCTCTGATTCTCTTAAATTCAGAGTATTGGGCATGAAATAGGTTCAGCATCATGTCCTGCCTCTATAGGGTCATTGACAAGAGTGAAGCAGGAGAGGAAGCAAACAAGAGGTGAACAAATATCACCACACAATTCAGCCTTGGTATTTCCCTGCCTGTTACAGTGGCATGATTGGCAGAGGCCTTGAAAACCACTTGTGTCCCCACTGCACACATAGTGCTGGGATTGCTAATTAGCTCATGTACCTCATTTGCTCCCTGCTGTTGGGTGGTGGTGCCCTGCCAGGTTGGGTGGCTTGGCCTCTGCTCTGCCAGGGGCCTTTTGGGCAGCCCTGGGCACTGCCAGGGCTTTGCTGTAAACACTGAACCTGCAGTGGCTCAGCTGAGTCTGGGGACTTCTGCAGGAGTCTCAGTACAAACACGTTAACTAAGGCACAGGAGACCCTTACAAAGACCTTTGAGAACCAGATGAGGCTCCAGTGAGTCTTTATGGACTTTATGCTTTGAGATGTGAAAAATTTAATGAGCATGTTTTTTAACAGTAAGATTTCTTCCAGGTGATGTGGCATTATAAATGGACTTTAGGGCATTTTAGTTGTAAAGCTTAACTTTAAGTTTCAGCTACTATATGGACAGTCCTGGTTGAAGGTCTTGCTTTCCATCAGTAATGGTGCAATGCAGGTCTGTGAAAATAAAAATTTGGTTTTAACTACCTTATAGGAGTCAATAGTAAATATATATACATATATGTATGTATATATATATATATGTATATATATGTTCTGCATTTTCTGAATAATTTCTATGTAGCATTGCTGTTCCTATGCTAACATGAAATACCTTCATTCTTACTGGTGAACATTTCCAGAATTAAGCATTAATGAAGGACCTATAGAATCTACCTTTCAGTGACGCATAAATGAGGGACACAGAAGGGGAGACATCCCTTCTGTATTGACATCCAGAATCTGTTGGAGAAATAAATGAGAGATGTGACGTAAGAGATTTTATTTCAGCACTTGATAGAAAGAAGCTTTGTAAAATGTTTTCAGATCAATGCTTGGAAGGGCCACTCTGATGTGATCTGAAAATTGCTGTAAGGAGTATAAAGTGAGAAAGGATTTGAGGCTTGTGGGGAAAAAATAACACTTCTTGGAGATGAAAAAACAATGCCTTTGTCATCTATAAAAGGAGAAAGACATTCTGAAATGGGAAAGGTGTTGAAATAGAGTAAATTAGAGGAAAAATATGAACAGTGACAAGCAAACCAAAATGCCTGCTGGAGATAATGAAATGACAGGGATAAAATACAGAAGATTTGAGGGAAAAATATCATGGAATGTGTCAGTTAATGGTAATTTAAAAGGCTGTGGATCCAACTAAACTGCAAGAGAACTGGTTAGGCAGCTATTTGTAAATTTAGTACAGGTGTTTATTGATTTGCTAAAAGTGATCTTTTATCAGGTTTTCCCAGTGTCTCACAGTTGAGTAGAATAGGTTTTGAGATAAACAGTGGTACTCTCAGGAATAGTCTGCATTTCTAGGAGGTGAGGATGGACTCAATATGAGAAGTGCCTTTGTCTGAGGGAAACTTATGTGCATTTAAAGTGCATCCCAAGAGAAACAGGTACAGCAGAAAACCATCCTGCACTAGAGGGATGGATCAAAGTGGGAAGCAGAATTACAGATGTCAGGAACATTTTCATGTTCTTCTAATGCAAAAGTCTTCACTGGGTTTTTATGAGTTCATGACAAGACCACTTCAGATGTCTTGTGAAACCTCACAATATCAAGATTGCACCTGAGCTGGAAGCAAGCTGTTTCTCTGCCCTTTCTTCTATTTGATAGAAGCACATTTTTCCTGCATTTTACTCACATTTTCTACCTTTGCAGGCTCTTCAGCTTATAAGTAAGCAGAACTGACTATTCTGTTCCAGTCACCTCTATTTGAATCTTAACTTGGATGTGATCTGACCACAAGGGCTAAGCAGATTGAAAATGAAGAGTTCACTTGATGTATATCCTTTCCCAATTCTAAATCTACAGGGCAAAAAGCACTGGTATTTATTTTCAGCCTATCTGTGTTACTATGTCTGTCAAAGATTTTTGCCTGAAATATTTTACTCTTTTGTTTGTCACTTTCAAAATATGTTCCATAGGGAATGAAAGATCTTTTGGGCATAGATGTTCACATTTGGAAAAAGAAAAGCAAGCGAATAGGCATTGCAGGATCTCTAAAAAATGTTTATGCGAAAAATATATATGTGGTCAAGAAAGGAAAGGAGCTAAAAAGAAGAAAAAAGCTCATGAAGATATTCTTCTCTGAGAGGGTCAGAGGGGTTTGTATTTCATTGAAAATTATACATGCATATGATCCCAGAGGCAATACTACCAGGATGTAAATGTTTACATCAGTATGATATTTTAGAGTAACAGCTTTGTTTTGGTGGAACATTGACCTATGGGTTGAAGAAAAAACTACTTAGATATACATCAGATTAATGACAAAATTAATCATTTTTATAGGGAGAAGTGAAAGATGGGATGTTTTATTATACTTCACTTCATTGGATTTTAACCACATGTTCCATAAATGAGCATTTAAAAATTGCATGTAGCTTTTTTTCCAGGTTACTAAGTTATAGATATGACCTTTTCATATTTTGAAATATAATCTTAGTCTTGCACAGTGTTTGGCTTTCTTCTTTGATTGAAATCCCAAGGTGGAATGAATGTAGTGTGTGACTGAAAATAATCTGTTTAAGCCTGAAATTGCTGGAGGGAGGCATGTTGGCATGCCCACTGCAGGGAAGCCCTGGAGATGGCCTTGATTTGTGAGAAAGCAGCTTTGCAGGGCAAGGAGGTGCCACAGACAGTTTGTAGGAGTTCCTGATGCTCTTGGAGCCACCTTCTGCTGTGATGCTGTTTCAGTGCTCTCAGTGGGGGACAGCTGTGAGTTTTGCTGGGGAATAATGACAGTGTTTTCACACAGCCACTGATTTCAGTTGTGAAATCAGTTTGTTTTATTCATCGTGAATGTTGATAAAGTGTGTGTGTGTTTGTACATATACTGTGTGTACACGTCTATAAATGTAAATATATTCTAAAGCCAGGCTTGTCTTCTAGGACAAAAAACGCCTCGTTTTGGGATATGCTGAGCACTTCTGAACGAGTTTTA
The DNA here is from genome assembly GCF_027579445.1 of Ammospiza nelsoni. Lineage (NCBI taxonomy): Eukaryota > Metazoa > Chordata > Aves > Passeriformes > Passerellidae > Ammospiza > Ammospiza nelsoni. Next base: position 34,303,567 of record NC_080635.1, on the reverse strand, counting down.
GGGTCTTGTACTACTGAAATTGCTTCTAATGTAAATATTTTTATTTTTAGTTGAGAGATTTTTTGGTGTTTTCATGTAGCATGAGAGGTAAATGTTGAATGGAAAAGTAGAATTCAAAGTTAAGATTAAATTTCATGCAAATTTGAGAGCCATATGTTTTGATATTTCTTTTTATAAGTTCCTTCACTAATTTTATTGGAAAGCACATCTGAAGCATTTCTCTATTTACCAACTTAGTGGAGAAGGGTATAATTCTGTTCTAGGTTGTATAAAGTAATATAATAAGTGCTACATTTTAGTGTCTTTCTCTTAAAAAAATCCATGTGATTTTTTTGTTTGTTTGGTTTTTTTCAGTTTAACCATGGGAGTGACATCTTTGTGGCTCTAGATAACTTTTCAATTTCAGCAAGGAATGTCTCACCATTCTCTTTCAAAATAGTGCAAAGAGGTTTTGAAAAATCAACGCTCTCTTATCTAAATTTGGCGATACTTCAATCACTGGGTGAACACAAGGACCAGTTTCTATACAGAAGGAAATGAAATCTAGTACTTGGAATTTTTTTTCTTTTTTTCTTTTCCCCAGCCTTGACTTTGGCTCCTGCAACCTCCAAAAGAAAAAAACCCTAAAATTCCAATGAAGATTGTCAGGAAGGGTTATACCGCAATGAAGAAGTGACTAGACCTTTACAAATTTTGTTTAGAATATGTTTTTCAGTTTGCAGACCAGGTATTCTTCAGAAGAAAAAGTAAGATGCAGAAAAGAATGATGGGAGATATACCTACTACACCAAACCAAAAAAAAAAAAAATAAGATCCAGAAGCTCTTAAAGTTGTGTGACCCATACATCTGTGGAGTGTGAATTTTAAAACCGAATACAGACAGTACATATGTAAAAACATAACTGACACCTATTCTAGGCAGAAGGATCATCTTTCTCCTCATCCACTGAATTCTGATTTTTCCTTGTAGAATATATGCACAAATGTTTCAGGGTGTTACATGGATGTCTGGGTATAACAAGAATTACAGAAAATAACAGCAAGTGGGCATTCAGGGTTACAAGTAAGACTTCAGAAACCAAGATTTAAGTTATGGCTAGTCATTCTGAGTGTCAAATTTTTGTTTCTGCTAGTAAGTAGTGTCCTTTAGAGTGCAAATTGTCTTAACTAACCTTTCATCAACAGGTTTGCAGCGATGACTGGCCGGAGACCCTGTGACCTGGCTAGCTGAGAAGGTGGCCAACAGTCCCACTGCAGCAGGGGGTGTCAGCCCCGGTGGCAAGGCCCCAGGGCTGGCAGCTTCAAGCACCCCTCGGCAGTAATAGCCTTGGGCTGTGCCTGCAGGACGAGGTCTCGGGGTAGAGCTGCTGAATAGGGCGGAGCAGAAAAGAGCCGGACACTCTCTGGGGTCAAACGAGTTTAATGTCCCGGGGGGCGACCAGCAGGGAGTGACCGCGCGAGAAAAAAAAAAAGTTGGGCATGGGATTATAAAGGGAGGTGGTAACTGGAGGTGGGATTTACAAAAAAACAATCAGGGGAAGTCAGGGGACGTACTTAACATAATAGACTGTAAGGGAGAACTAATCGATACATTATAAAGGAGGGGCCCCGGGACCTCAGCCAATCACTACTCCCACTGAGAGGAACATTCTGGAAGACTGGGAGTGGTGGGGAGTGATTGACTGGGCCCAGGGAGGAGGGAAAATAATACATATTAGGAGATACAGGGTGGGGAAATTACATGACATGGGGGCAACCATAGCAACTAAGTAATAGACAGAAACTAGGGTGGGGAAAGCTGGGAGGACAGAACCATCGTAACAAAGGGGGGGAAGAAACAGAACATACCAACACACCACAACACAGGTTGGTCATTCATGTGTTCTCTTTTACTTGGACAATGCGATACCACTTCTGTAGAGGGTTCAGGTATGAAATAGATTATAATTTTATTTGGAAGTAAAGTAGGTGTGTTTTCCTTATATAAAAGGTCTTAGTTCTCACTTGAATAATGACTCTGATCTCTGATCACTGATAGCCATCACGGGCTAGCTGTAGTGGCTAACTTTAACTCTAATTCTACCTCCCAGAATGCTATTTCCCAATGCTGCTCTTAGGTTAAAAAAAAATATGAAATTGTGTACCTAACACAATGAAGTGTGCATGTGGAGAATATGGGAGATTTTTTCACTACTTTTAGGAGCAGAGAATTCAGAGCCTTCTTACCTGGTGTACTCATGTTTGCCTAGATCCAGTGTGGGACCTGAGAGCAGTGTACAGCATAACCTTAGGGCAGAAAAGCCTGGCAGCCTTATTTCAGAGGCTATGGGCCATGGGGCTTGTGCAAACCATCTTCTCCTCTGCCAGCTCATCTGAGACTGCAGAGCAGGTCTGGGGTCCTGGCAAGGGAGAGCCATGAGCCTGCCAGGCTGAGCCAAGTCAGCACCCAGGAGCTTGGAACCCCAGCTGTGTCCCTGCTGTGGGCACAACTCACTGGCTGCAGAGTTGTTGCTTGCCCAGGGCTTGGATTTGGGATGTTGCAGACACATTTGCCCTGAGTTGTGCTGCCTGGCCCTCGGCACTGTTCACCCTTGTCCCCAGAGCCACCTTCCCCCGAGTGCCTGGTGCCCGTGTGAGCCAGCAGTGCAGTAGCAGCTGGGGACCAACTGTGTTGCTACACCTCATTATTGGGAGAGAGGTGTGGAGAGAAAGCTGTAATTACATTTAACATAACCACTCTGCTCTCAAATCTACCAAATGTAAGATGGCTGTTGGCTCTTCACAACTTTATTTTTATTATTAGAAGACAGAAGCATATTAGTTAAAATGATGAATGACTTCTTTGCTTACTGTAGGTATTGATTGCTTTCACTTTGCGACAGGTCTGAAATGCACATACTTGAGAGAATCCAAGTAGACTTTATGCACTTGACAGGCTTGACTGAATTGCAAAGGTCTGAGAATTTGTTCAGGAAATTAGTTCAGCTCGATGCACACTGGAAAGAGCTGCTCTTTTCATTCATGTATACAGGGCAGGATTATTAACTGAAAAACTATCAACAACAAAAGTGCAGGAGGGGATTTGTGTGAGATAGTCCTGTTTTCCTGCAAGATGTGGCAGAAGTGTGAATAAACTATGTGGAAAGGCATGTTGAATGCAGTCTGGTAATCAGTTCTATCTGACACTTATTTTGTGAGTAGGGCTGAAAGTCAAGTGCCTGCAATCAGTGGAGAAGTGTAGATGCATTGCCATTATAAATTAAGTAGTCTAATTGTATTTGGTTGACTTTGTTGTGGTATTTGAAATTTATTAGACCATTTCCTGGCATGCAGAAAATATTATGTGATGTTTTTAGAAATGCACATATTTTTTAAGTTACGTGAGTGCAGGTGTGGCTCTGATAGGACCTGTTAGTCCAGGCAAACCTTTGTTAACCTCTTCAATTTCTTAAGATTTTAATCACGTGTTAAAAAAAGGGGAAAAAAGTTCTAAGGAGGATGTGCCCACTCAGGCAATTCCAGTTGAGCTGTCTTACTTGTTTTTCCTCTTTCTTGTAAGTTTTCTTTTCTTTCCTGTCCATATCAACCTCCTGGAAATTGTTCTAGCCACCTCTGCATTTGGTGTTGCTCTTTTGCCTTCTCAGTACACATTGGAAGAGCTAATTCTATGGACAGTGTTTGTAGACCATAATGATGATAAGATTTAGCAATAACCAAATTCCTTAGAGGAAAGATTATTAACCTGACCATAATATTATGTTAGAGGTCAACTGACAACTACTGCTTACTTTGAGTTTTGGTTTTTCTTGTTGTTTTTCATTTTAGTTGTTTGTTGTAGTACAGGGCAAGATGCTCACTTTTGCTTGTTGTTTCATAAGGGGTTTTGGTCATTTGCAAAATCTTGTTTATATTGTGTTGGAAAATAAATAATTTATTTTTGGTTGCTGCATCTTTCCTTTTTGTTGCAGCAGAAATTTTTTTAGAGATTGAAGTATAACTGAATCCATTATATCAAATTTTGTGCATTTTCTCATCCATTAAATTAGTCACATTCGGTGAGATGCAGTAGGTACCTTTTAGGAGACCTGATACTATCTCCAGGTGAAGTTTACAGGTAATAAGAAATGCATGGGAGTATCTGACAGTGACTTTAAAATTCCTTTAATAAAGCCTATGACATCAATAAAATATTGAAAAGGACAGAAATATACCAGGGAAATTGCATTACTTCTTAAAATGTTCTAAAATACATATATCCTCTATATATGTATACGTGAATCTGACTATAAAGGATTTAAGAGTTAGAGCTTTAGATCATGCTATTTTACACTTAGTATGCCATGTAGCATGATCCAGAGATGTTATAAATACAAAGGAATTTTTTTTTTGGTCCAGGAAGGGGAAAGAAGGATTGGAAGGGAAAGCAATGTTTTCATTAGTAGCTTTACCATTCAGCTTTCTGACAGGCATTCTACATCTACTTGTCATTCAAAGAAATCTCAAAGATGAATGGATAATTCATTCATTAAATGGCACCAGAAGGGAGTTGCCTTATTCAAATAATCTGACTGAAGTGTCAGTTTGACAAAAATTCCAGTTTTGAGTGGTGCTTAGATTTTTGTGTTATGTGTTTGTTACTGCAGCATTGTTAACCCTTGGGGACAAGGGTAACAAAGGAAATATTAATGTAAGGTGTTGAAACTTCTGAGCTTGCTGAGGGAATTTGATGCTTTGTGGCAACACATCTGCTAGTTGTGTTACAAAAGAAAGATGGAATATGTGTTAGTGACTTGACACACTACTGATTCCAGTAAATCCTGGCATCTCTTGGGAAATTCCCAAGAGATATTCCAAGGCCAGGTATCCTTGCAGTGCATTAAGGTTATTGCATCTAGCCTTCTGATGGAAGAATGTGAAAACTGTAGGAAGGACTTCTCTTGTGGGTTGTTGTGGGTATCGATTCATTTAAATTCAGCATCCAGAAAGTTTTAATTATTCTGCTTTGGAAATTGCATCTTACCTGTTGCTGCTGGGACTATGTGGTACTTCAGTGTGTTTGGGGCTAAAATTGCACATGCTCCCTTTTCAACTCTGAACTCCTTATTGTATTTTGGTGAATAACATGTAGAACAAACAAAATCTGCCTGCAAAGTGTTTTTGCTTGAGCTTCTAATCTAAATTGAGAAATATATCCTCCTCTACGAGAATGTGGTTAAGCTTGTGTCATTGCTCAACCTTGAAGATGAAACAGCTCTCCCCAGCTGGCAAAATGACGATTTCACACTTGTTTCTAACTCTGAATCATCCTCAGGCATTGCACCTTAAAATCAAACACCTATTGTACATGTACAAGATTTTAGATCCTGTTTATAGAAATCCAACAGTTGCTAGTTTTTTCTGTCTCAAGGGCTGGCTTTTCAGGTAGGAAGATAAAGAATGCTGTTGGAAAATATCTACTTATATCTGAAATGTTTATAAATTACTTTTCTCCTGGTAGTTAGTATGAATATCTACAAAATATTGTGTGACAAAATAGGGGTTTTTATGCAATACAAATGAAAATATTTTTACTTGATTATAATGAACTGTTCATAATGCTCTTCTTAATATTTGACCAATGCAGCAGTCTAAACTCCCCAAATGCTGATAAGAGTCCTAAGGTAATGCACCAGCTCTTACTTTTAATAATTCAAACACAGTAAGACTTTGATATATCAGCAAAATACTTTTCTCACTTATGGGACCTGAGGGAAAGGGGAGGTTGGGTTTTGCTAGAGGATGGATGCTCCATGGCATTTCTGGTGTGCTCCTACTCTTCAGTTTTGGCATCATAGCTGAAATAAGTGGGCTACATTCTTTATCCAGAAGTTCTAGATTGAAGTTTGTGGGCATGCTGATTCTGTCTGGTTTGCATGTGGCCTTTGGATAGATAGTGTTCTACCTTTTTGAAGTCACCCAGAGAAATTAAGATTTGGGAGCAACTGAGTGGTGTAAGTGAAAGAAGGTCACGTTGTAAAGCAGTTGGTCTGGGAATCTGACTCTGTGGTGTTCAGTCTCTAGATGGCTGACTGCAGCAGAGGAGTTTTCTTTTGGTGACAGCAGAGACAGCAAATTACATCTTTTCATTGCATCAGGTGGGAGTGCAAGTAAAAAGTGCACATCTGGTGCTGATGTGCGGACACCAGTAATCTTGCAAAGTAAAGTCCTTAATCTGATCACTTAATCTTGCCCCTTCAGTTTGAAATGGGCTGTTATAGGCAGTTATTTCCCAATTAAATTGGAAAGCTGAATTAATCTATATAATAAAATTTGAGGCAGCTAAATGTAAAACACTATAGCAACCTAAAGATACCATTACTAAAATTACTTTTAGAAGGGGACAGTGGCATGACTGAGCCCTCTTTCCTTGCCTTGTAGAAGGATGGGGAAGGGGGTACTGAGGAATTACTCCTGATGATAATTTGTTGGGTGTAAATGAGCTGTGTTCAGCCTTGTGCAGCTCACAAGGTAATAGTGGCACTGAGTGAGGTACCTGTGCTTCTTCACTGAGATCAGAGGGGCAGCCAGGAGGAAGTCTGAGGGGAAGTAGTAATGGTTGTGCTGTCCACAGAGCCCAGATAATTGTTGTGTCTGTAATGTAAATTGCCCACCGTTAGTTTTAATAGCAACAAAAACCCATAGAGTTTTCCCAGCCTAGTTAATGACCATAACTCACATGAGCAGCCTTGCATGTTAAGAAATGAAAGTGAACACTTTGCAGTGTTACCAGAATAATGCATCATGTTCAGTATCTTCTATGGGAAAATGAAGGGGAAGGGAAGCCTCAAAATCTCTCATTTCTACTCACCCAAAGTCAATATCTTTACTTACACGTCTGAGGTACAAGATTTGCTCTCTGTGTGCTTTCACATTAAATGCTTACTTACTGTCTAAAAATGTACAGAACTTCAGTGATATTTTCTTAAGTCATATAGATAAATTAAGATAGTATCAGAAAACACTGCTACAGTCAGGAGGTGCTTTTAACCTTTAGATTGTAATGTATAGGTCTGGTAGTTCTCCTTCTAGTTTTCATTGGATTTTTATACTTCCCCCATGAATTTTTTTTTTTTCATTGTCCACCGATCAGAAGTGTTTTCTTAGAATAGAAATTTCTGCTGACATGTCAACATTGGACTGTGTTATAAAGATAAAATTTGATGTCACAGCTGCAGGTTCACAGCAAGGTCTTGTTTAAGACAGATAGTGATGTTTGCTTAAGACAAGGCTCAGATAGTAAATAGATTAGCTAGCTGTGTTGCACAGCTCTAATTATGATGATATCTACAAAATCAAACTCCTCAGAGTTACAACTACATGACAAAAGCACATTTGATAATTTTCCTGTTAGTCCAAAATGGCCTCAGAGATGCGGAGTGACACAAGTAAAGGGTTGTGACTGTAGCTCTGAATATAACTATGTACAATTTCTTCTTTCATTACAGTGCATTTTCTTGTTTTAAAGATATTTTTTTGTGACTTGGAAAATTTGGAAACTGCTAGTTAGGTAAGAAGGATAAATACAAAACTTGATCTGTATTTATAACCCTTTTTCTTTTTTTTTCTTTCTAAACAGGAATGAAAATCTGCACAGATGCTCTCAGTGCAAGGTTGCTAAATACTGTGGTAGAACTTGTCAGGTAAGATAAAAATAACAGCTATAAAGGGTTTAAGAAAATAGGCATTTGAAGACTTCTTTTACAGTCTCCATAAGTTTTGCATGTTGTCATACCTTCACACTGTAATTTATTTGTAGTTTTGGACAGAGTGGTTAAAAATGCTGGCTTGTTTTATTTGAGTATTTTTAAAGCTACAAATGTGAGATTCTGGTAAGTACAAAAGACAAAAATAAGTTGAAATGTGTGGTGTTTGACTGTACTTGGTGAGAGGGGGAGGAATAATTCCTAAGCTTGTCTGTAGATTGGAAGCTCTGATTCAATTTTGCAGTAAAACAATTTGTATTTCAGGAGTACTTTTTATAATGGTAAATTGTATATTCCAATTTTTTAAGAGGAAATAAGGGTCAAGAATCTGTTGAGAAGAGAAGGCTTTAAGGAAAACTGCATCTCTGAGGAGTTTTTCAAGGAGAAAAGTAGTGCATGGCAGGAGGACAAGGGACAACAGGCTTAAGTTGAAAGACCAGAGGTTTGCATGGGATACAAGGAAAAGCTCTTGACAGCCAAGAGATGGGACAGGCTGGCCAGGGTATTTGTGTGATCTCTGTGTTTGAAGGTTTGGAGACCCTACTGGATAAAGCTCTGAGCTCGGTCTGACCCCAGAGCTGACCCTGCTTTGCAACTAGAGCTCTCTATAGATCCATTCAGCCTGAGGTAACCTGGGATCCTATCCTAGGAAATATTTCTCAAAGGTGAAAAGTTCTCAAAGGCCTAAAACCTCAACTTTTATATTTGACTTTATATAGAGGATTGCCTCATAGGGCACTTGAAGTTTTAAATGGTTCCTCTTAGTTTTGCACTGTGATATTTTTTTTTTTTTTTTTTTTTTTTTGGTGGTAGGGTGAGGGTTGGTAGTGGTTGGCTTTTTAGGTGGGGGTGTGTGTGTAATTTTTTTTCCTTTTCCTAAATAGAGAAAAATGAAGAAAAGAAGTTACTGGTCAAAGTGGACTAGCAGTAATACTCTATAAAATTTTCAGCTAAGTCTTTGACATTCCAACGATCATGGAATTAAAGCATCATCAAATGGTTAGTGTTGGAAGGGACCTTAGAGATCATCTAGTTCCTTGGGCAGACATCTTTCACTAGATCAGGTTGCTCAAAGCATTGCTCAAAGCATGCCATCCAACCTGGCATCAAACACTTCCAGGGATAGAGCCATCCACAGCTTCTTTGGACAACCTGTTCCAGTGCCTCACTACCCTCACAGTAAAGAAGTTCTTCCTGATGTCTAAGCTAAGTATACTCTCAGTTTGAAGCCATCTCCTTTGTCCTATCACTACATGCCCTTGTAAGCAGTCCCTCTCCAGGTCTTTAGTAGGCCCCCCCATTCAGGTACTGGAGGGCTGCTGCAAGGTCTGTCAGTCTGTCTCAGTGAGAGAGGTGGTCCAGCTCTCTGGTCATCTTTGTAGCCCTCCTCTGGACTTGCTCCATGTTTTTCTTGTGTTGGGGTCCCCAGCTGGAGCAGGACTCTGGGTGGGGTCTCACCAGAGTGGAGCAGAGGGGCAGAATCCTTTTCCCTGCTTTGGATGCAGCCCAGGACACATTTGGCTCTCTAGGCTGTGAGTGCCCATCACTGGGTCACATTGAGCTTCTTGTCAACCAGCACCCCCAAGTCTTTCACCTCAGGGCTGATCTTGTCACGTATCATGTGTTTCTGTAAACAATTCTGCTTTAATATAATCTGTAGCATTCTCAAGATCCCACAAGTCCCTCCTTTTAGAGATTAAAACATATGGGGAGGGAAAAGAGGAAGAAGTGTCATTTTGATTCATCGTAGGGCACATGTGTGCAATGTACATTAGGTGCTTACTGTAGCATCAATAATAATGCCACAGGTAGATTTATTATGGGAGATCATAAGGAAAACATGGCCATTAAGACTATAAAAGACCAAAGTATTTGCCAGGTAAAACATCTTCTAAGAGAGTCATTGGTAAAGCTTCTGTTGGCAGGTCTCTAATATGAAATGAGACTGTGGGCACTGACCAGCAATCTGACTGCAAAATGTCATGCAATGTGCAAAGTGTAATGCAATAACTTGTTCAAATCAGGTGTAGAGGCAATGGAGGTAGGAATTGGAGCTTCCTCTTTGAGAAGCACAACTGTCTGAACATTCTTAAAGGATTCATAAGGGATAGCCTGAAGCCATCTTGAGTGTCTTTGCTTTGTGCTTCCAGCTCTGGAGTTTGCATGCTTGGAGCCATCCATAGCTGTAGGTAAGGATTTCAGTGAGACAGGCTACTGCTGCTTTAAGTAATCTGCACTTAATACACTCTGTATTGGCAGTTACATAATTTTTTGAACTGTTTATATAAATAAATTAACATTGAATTAATGTATGTAATATCCTGTGATGTTAGGTAGCGATAGAGAATAACAGGAAAAAAGAAATTATTTTGTAGTCAAAGCAGTGAATTTATTGGGATTGATGGCTTGAAGCATGTGATACAGATAAAACTGAGACCAGCCAGATTTCTTTGCTCTTGAGAACTGTCTTTTGATTCATATTTGTTCTAATAAGCCAGCTAAAGCGTTTGTGCTGCTCTGGTTTTATAGCAGCTGTTAGGAAAGCTAAACCAAATGCTTTGTGCCCTACTTAGCCTCTGTAGCTTAAGTGCAATTCATTATTATGTGCACTTCTAATTGAACTAATTGGTCAACAAATAAACAGCAGGGTATTGATGAAACTGCATTTTGCACATTAAAAAAGTGAATATTGGCAAAACAGGACTATTTTAGTTTTATAAATACAGATAACTTTGAAGTGCAAATTATGCAGTTGAATTTGCAGTTCACACTTAGTTGCAGAATGATTTAATTATTTTTGAACGTGTGATACTGCAACTCAAAACACTTAGGCTTAACAGCTGTAATTTTTCTGGAGTTTTGTAATTTATACATTATATGAAAACAGAATTAATACAAAAAAAATCTGATTTTAAAAAGTTTAATTCGATAGGTGTATGGGTCTAGAATAATGGTGGATTTTGTGAAAGAAACTTCAATGTAAATACGACAGTGGATTTATATTTCAGATATAAATAAAACCAAAAAGAGCAGTTTTTTTAAGCTGCAAATATCTTGTAAAAATCTTCATTTGCTTTAAAATGTCAAGTAGTACAAAAAAGTATCTTCAGACTAACCTTAAGGAGAAGAAACAGTCTTTGGAAATACCTCTCTTTTTTTGTAACGTGCAGTGATAATAGTTATCTTTTAAGGGAATATGTATGCAGAGCCAGTAGTCCTGAAAAAATCTATAAACAAATCAGAATAACAATTTTTTTTAAAATCTCCATAATGTCTGTTTTAAAGATCATGAGTGAGTTGTTCCAAATTAAAAAAATTCCCATTATTTTTCCTTTTCAGGCCAGTTGAAGCAAACTGTTTTAATTTAATTTAAAATATATTAGAAATGTGAAACTGGAATTTATCACAAGAGATCCTTTGGGCTGACCTTTTGCAACTGAATTCTGACTTCAGGATCAAGTACATATGGATTTTTTGCTTTTAATCTTTTTTTCACTCAGACCTAATTGGTTTTTGGCCCTATTTGACATTTCCCTGTTGCAGTCCCTTTTCCACTGGTTGATACCTAATTTCATAAACTGCCTTCCTTCTACCAATGTTATGATGGCTGGGTGTCTCTCAAAAGGTAGGATTATCACATCTGCTGCTCCTCATAATCACTGTTGTGATCACTTGTGGCAATGTTTATTAATGTGGTGTATCCCATGGATTGGGGACCAACGATATAGATGATAATCCCTGAAAAATGGAAGAGTAATTTCAGGCAGAGTTCACAATGTGATATTATTGAACATTTTTGAAACAATGTAATAAAATTAAAATGTCATAATTAAAAAAAAGACATTTTGTGAAAATTAAAACAGTCCTTTGGAAATTACAAATTATTTGCTTTTAACAGATCAAAACCTTCCAATGGAAAAATATCTTTTTCTTTTGTTAATAAGCTCTAGCTTTTAACAGCTTTTTGTTAGCGCATTAATCTGCAGGAAACATTCTTTTTTTGTGATCTTGCATGGAAGACAAGGGAAACCTTTGTTTCATCAACATTGCTTTAGGAACTTTTGTAGATTCAGGCTCCAAAGGGAGACAGCAATACCATATGTCTGTGAAAGAATTGGATGTGCATTGGCAAAATTGCTCAACTGAAAATATGCAAGACATTGCAGGCATTTGTGAGGGGTCTTTGCCCATGACCTGAGGCAGCAGGAGGTGATCCTGGCTTGTGCAGGGAGGAGTTGGAGTTGTTCTGCTGCTGGTTCAGCGGGCAGACTCTCAATCTGCCACCCGTGAAGAGCTCTGTGCTGCACCATCTCTGTAGCTGTGTGAGTGCTGACCATTTTCCCCCGGGTGAAGCCTGAGGATTTGCACTTGGTATGCATTGAGATTGAAGGAGAGACAATGCTTTGGGAGGAGATAAACAGAAAGATATTCTTTCCAAGTTTCTAACTGTAGTGAAACCTTGAGCAGGAGGGTTTTGTATTGCCCTGTGCTGTTCACTTGCCTTTCTTCTATTAGTGTTCATTTCTAACAGGAGAAAAAGGAGTCATTGCAAAATTGGAAGACCTTCCATGGCATGGAGGAGAAGAGTCATACAGGTGGCCATGTCTCTGCACTACAGTGTTTATACTCATGCTGGATGTAGAATATAAAACCTTGACTGAAAGCCAGGATACACAGAATAAAGAAAACCCTTTCACCAGGAAATGTGATACTAACATAAGTCCAACCAATAAATATTTTTAGAGACTGACTTTAAATTAGGTCTCTCCAGGGTCACAAATCTTTGTTTTCATATTGTCCTGTGATTTGTATCCATGTTGTATGGATAGAAAGAAAAAATATTGTTGAATTTCATTATATTTAATGCATTTGGAACTTTCCTCTCTCTCCCTTTCCATTTGGGAATAAGTGACTGGCAATCCCTGTTCTATTCTAGCTCCTTCTGCAGAGGAATCAGAATGATTCCTTTTTAGCATCAGTTTTGGCCTAAGTGCTTTTTCACTAAAGGCATGTGTTTAAACTATTCTTACCTCGTGGGAATGCTCTCAAAGAAACATGGCATGTGATGCTATGTGGTCCAGAATATTTCATCTCATTAGAGCTATATTGGTTGGGTAAGTTATTAATCATTTTGATATCACCTCTAGCATGTTTAAAATTCTGTGCAGCATTTATGTAGAGGAAAAAATTTGACAGTAAAGGCTTACTCCTAGGGGACATGTTTAGTTTAAGTTGGATAAAAATGCCAATATAATTATATTACACCGAATGATGTCTGGACATTTCAAGGATGACTTTGTTTTTTCTAGACAAGGATAATTCTATTCAGCACTAAATACTTAACTTTTATTTGCCAGACAGCATGTGACACTAACTGTATTTGGATTAATGCCTTCTTGGTGTCATTTTTTTCTCCTTGTAGAGTTATGGGTAAAAGAAATGAAATCACAAATCTCTCATGTATCTGAAAAAAATAAAATGTTCCACTTATTTATTACACATAAGCCACAGGGGAAAAAATCCTGAATTAAATATAATAAATGCTACTGGTGCTGAAGCCTAGTTACCTGAAACAATTCCCTCACTTATGCAGCTTAGGAAAAAATTGTGTGAGTGCCTTTGGAATAATTATAACTCTCATGTCAGCATCTCCAGGTCTGACGTGCCCTTACACATAGCTCTGCCATTTTATCTTTTTTTAAAATTGCTGAACATGTACCTAACATTAGACAATCATTTTCTTTGTGGCACTCACCTAACAGGAACTGGTTTTCTGGGTTCATGTTTTTGTTCCTTTACTGCATATTTGTGAGAAAATGTCACCTTCAGAAGCCCTTGGTTCTGAGTACTTGTCATTGTAGCAAATTTTCATTGTGTCCTGTTCTTTTAATTTGCTATTAAAGCTATTTGAAACAGCTGTCTGGCTTCAAATATGAATTGTGAATATGCAAATAAAATGTGTAAATATGTAGTATGTTAGACTTTTTGTATATTATAAGCAGAATTTTCTGCTTGTAGAAACAGAAGACAAGAAAAAAAATTGATCAGAAATTTTCTTCCAATATATTTCTTTAGCTGAAGACTCATTCTTGCTGCTTTTCTGCACTAACCTTGGGGCAACAATGAATGGTGGAGAAAAAAGAGGCACATTTCAATGTTTCCTTTATCTTACCATCCTGCCTCTTCCCTGCTATGGAAGTGTTAATCTGTCTCTGCTATTCTAATCAAAGTGGCCCATGAAACAAAATTTCAGGTTTGGGTAATATATGTAACTAAAATATTTTTGGTTCTGTCTCCTGTTTTGGTATCAGTGACCACTCCTTGTCAACTACATACTGTAGCTGCTTCATGCCACAACAAAGAAGAATTAGTTCATATTGTTTTGAGCATGTTTGTGTGCATATATAACCATAGATAACCATATATATGTAAAATATGTGTGTACATATAAAGTTTATGTAAAATAAAATGCACCTGATTTTCATTTTCTTCCTTTTAAAAATATCCTGATAGAAAGAAGCTTGGCTGGACCACAAACAGGAATGCAAATGTCTTAAGAGCATCGAGCCCAATTTTCCTCCAGACTCTGTCAGACTTGCTGGAAGGATTGTTTTTAAACTAGTAAGTGATGCTCTTTTAGAATTGATTCAGTGCAGTAAATTCTGGTAAATACTTTCTCACTCTACATTTTTAATGCAATTATGAACTACAAATCTGAAGTGACTGGGAGTGCTGGAAAAAATTAGACTGCAAATTGCATTACAAGTTTACTGATTAGTTTGTAGAAATGCTGAAAGGATCAAGAGATTCCAAACCAGACATAACTAAGCTTAAGGGACATGTTTATTGACTTTTCCTATGGCTATGTGGTTGCATTCTCAGCTTATTTCTGCCTGGAAGCAAAACATAGGGAGGCACTGTTTTCCCTTCAATACTACTGAAGTTATTGGTGGTTTTCTGTTAACCTAATGGAAGCCTCATAAAGTGTTGTTTGAATGAATGGTTAGGGCAGAAGCACTGGTAGCTAGCCCTTTCTTTAGAGGGCACAATGGCATGCTTTCCATGCTGGATTCTCTTAATCTCAATTACCTTTTTTAATGTTTTTCTAAATTCTCTTGGAAGTCCTGGGTTTTTGACATTCCCACGGTTTGATTACTTTACATGGACTAAATTTTCTGATAGTTTAAGCAGCTTATAAATGTGTGCGATTGTAAATCAAAAGGGATTTGCTCATTTTTTTGCTGAACCTGCTATGATGCTGTATGTGTTGGATAAAAGTGCAGGCCTTTGTTGTGGTCTGAGGTGATAAAATATGATTTCACACTTATTTTATACATTGTTGTGAAGAGTTTGTGCATGATAGCTTTTAAAGGGCAAATATGTACCTAGCAATACTGTGCATTAATTAGAGTCACATGAACTCTGAAACTACAAACTCATAATCTGATTTCAATTATGCTCTAAAGGGCTAAAGTAAGTTACTAAAGGTAAGCTGCCAAAGTGTTAAAAAAATTCAAAATGAGTAGGAAGTCTAATAACAACAAAGAAATTTAATTTTTAGGATAGTTTATGCAAAATCCTGGATTTATGTTAATGCTGTTGGCCTTACCTGGTTATCTTACATGTTTATCACATGGAATAATCAGTCTTGTAGAGTGTTTGCAGGATAAAACATGCTATGTGAGTGTTAATTATCTGTTTTTTGTCTACAGCTCAGACAATCAGTATGCCCTTCTGAGAAACTCTACTCTTTTTCTGATCTTCAGTCAAGTAAGTAATTGCCAGCCAGACTTTGGGAAATACTACCTAGGTCTGCTTTATGAAAGGGCCATCTGATTTTCTTGCAGCTTGCCTTCTGAATGTTTGCTCTGTGGAGTAACAGAATCTAAGACAAAAAGTCTTCTGAATGTTTGCTCTGTGGGAAAGCACAGTTATTTCAAAGATAAAAGGGAAAACACGCCTGTTGTCTTGAAGCAAAATCTTCCTGGTTTTTTTTGCTTTAGTATTTTTATTTTTGCATTTTACAATGAATATCTTGCCTGCTCATTGTTTTATTTAGCCAATGTCTGCCTTACTACATACAGTGTCAATATTTCTACATCCATAGACAATAGTACATATACTTTTACACTGAGGTTTTACTTTTTTAATACTTATGTGCTATTGCATAAAGCTTTGAAATGACCTCCAGGAACAGGAAAGAATGTTAAATTTAAAAGGGATATATGTATGTTTTTCTTCTACATAACCTTTCAATAGAGAAAAAAGATGAAATGATGCAGTTATTTCTTTTGTGGCTTCACAAATTTCAACTGCTTGGGTAGAAAAAGATGCTCTCAGCGGAGCAAATGTTGAAATAGGCAACGTTTTTTCCGTATTTTGTGGCATCTTAAAGACTTAGAAAGGAAGAAATACATCCTTGGTTCATTTTTGTATTTTGTTTAGAGGGATTTTGTGGAGAGTAATGTGAATATTTTGATTACCTCAATGTTTTTAAGTATCATCTAGAGTTTTGACTACAAACCAGCTTAATCAATTGGTATAGTACCCGTATAAACACAAAAAATGCAACACATAGTATTAATTTTACTTCTGAACACCCTGACATTCTGCTGCCTTCTCTTGAACTGCAAGGGCAAAAGACTTTAACTAGGCAGCAAATTAAAATGGATAGATTTCAGTTATTTAAAACATAGTGATTTTCTGCAATGGATATTCTCAATTCGTGTCACAAAGGTTTATGGAAAACAGATGCTTCAAATTATGTTAAAATGATGTGGACTAAGGACTTTTATGCTTCATTACACTGCTGGGATCCAAGGAAAGTGTCTTTATTATACCAATGGCTGATTGCAGGGTGGTGCAGGAGGAACTGGACTGCAAGAGTCTCCATTTAAAAATGAAATATTGATCACTTGTACAGCAGTTGTCTCTAATGTGGGCAAAGATTGTTTTGTAACTGATTGTTCCAACCAACAAACTGGTTTCTCAGTCCCCTTCAGGAGATGATCTCAGCTTTCCTGGACTTGACTGGAGACAGGGGGAATAGTGTGATAAGTTATCTGGAGAGAAGCTTTGTGTTGAACAGGCCTGAGCTGCAATGGATAGATGGTACAAAAGTCTGTAGAGTGGCCAGAAGCTTCTGCTAAAATTCTCATTCTGAAGGAAATGACGATATGGCCTGTGATACAGATGGGATGACTGTCCTCTCACTGATGCAGAAATAACTGGTACATAACCAGTTAGTTGAGGAGAAGACAAATGAGACATGCACATGTAGTGTTTCATCTGTTCTTACTCTGAGTCTTAGTAACAATTCCTGTGGAATCTTCTTAACCCCACAGCACCAAGTGTTTAGGACATTGACACATTAGCTGAACACGGTACTTCAGGCTACAGTACAAATGGCCTATGCATAATCTTATGTAAAGGTTTTGGCTGACTCTTTACTTGTGTTGTTTTCCTGGCTTCCTTGTTAGAGTGAATAGATGGTCTTTGTGGTTTTGGAGAAAAAAATCCAAAAGTGTTTTAGGTTGGTGTGAGAATTTGTAGTAGCTATGATGTTTTTTTGCTGGCTCTGTATGCTCCAAAAGCTCCTGTTATTTATTAACAATTTCCCTGTTTGCTGCACAATTTATGAATGGTGTTGATAAAGCTTTTGTTTCTTTGGGTACTTAATGGAATCTATAGGAGAATCAGAAATGCATTTACATTAGAGGTCTATGTATGTAGGAGAAAAGATTTCTCTGAACAGAATCACATGAACTGGGAATACAGGCTGTAATCTGAAACAAAAACATTTTCAGGAAGCATCTTTGTAATAGAAGATAATGTTTCAACACTAATTAGAAATGTGATAGAATTCCCATTGATACTATTTTAATTTTTTTTTTGGGTTTTTCCCTTCCACTTCTAATTCCAAAATATTTTATTTTTGAAAATTATTATTGGCATATGCTGTCTCATTTTCTTTACATTATTACTTTTCAACATTACTTTATACTGCTGGTTGAGTTTTAGTGTGGTAGGCATATAAACTGAATAGAGGTGTATGAAGTTTAAACACTTTTTAAGTAATTATCTGCTAAAACATATAATACATGAAAAACCACAAAGCATGTGGAGGCATCCAGCCCTTTATGAAGTTCTTTTCCAATCTCCATAGTTCCTTGAAATTCCTCTATATGTCCTGAAACTCAGATTAAGTAGGAGGGGTCTCTCTGAGCATTGTTACTTTTGCTAGTTCTCATTTATCTTAAGACAATTTCTTCCTTGCTTAGTTCTCTGGGATCTCTCTATGTTACAGCAATTCAGAAATCATCTTTGTTTTTACTTACCAAGACTCAGTGTTCAGAAAATAGTTTGTGTGCTGTATTATGGGGCAGATATTTTGCTACTTTACTTGTGTAAGAATCAGAGTTCCATAACTAAATCCCCATGCCTTATTTAAAAATTTTTTCATAGACTTTTGTTGCATTTTGTCTCCCACACCAGGTTTCTTAAACAATTTTAAAATGTTCCTTAAAAACAAAATTTGAAAAGAGACACAGATTTAATCTCATTTTGCTTTTGGCCTTTTTTTAATGTGCTTGGAAAACCAGGTCTTGATCATTTTCCATTAAGATTCCCATGGGATTTTTTTTCTGGATCATTAGCTCTGATGTCCTGGACAGATTCTAGTGTGGATAATTGCATTCTGCTTCCATCTCTATCAGTTGTCCCTGAAGTTCCAGTTGGTTTTGGTATTCATGTTCACATCTGTCCTAAGCTACAGTGTCCATTTGTAACCTGCTCCTTATATGATTTCTCTTCTTTAGTCCCGGGTTATTGTATTTGCCAATAGTGAAACAAACCATGCCTTCCTCTCTATGTTATAATGCATTTTGTAATGTATTATAGATAGTTTGAGCTAAATTGCATGTTGTGTTGAATATTTATATTTGAAGGAAAAAACGTTTTTGTTTTCAAAGGGATATTATATAAGAAATACAAGTGTGTGCTTATAATTTTTCTTTTATATTTTTTAAACTTGATTGTTTCAGTCATCTAGACATTTGCTGCTTCTCTTGAAGGCACAGTCCTCATAGATACCATATTTTTCTATACCAGAGATTTTTTGTACATTATGAAATACATACATGTCTGAATTTCTAACATTTACATTCGTTCGTGCTTACAAAATCACCTGCACACATCCACACTGTTAATTGCACTTGGGTAGTGCTGTGAGCATCTACAGATGTTTATAATAAAATAACAGTTTGCCATTATGCAGAGATAAAATTGATTCATAGTGCATGATAAATCTCTGCCTTTTTTTATAGACTGGTGTTTTAATATGTTCTGCTTCACATTCTCCATTTTGTACTAACTGGTAGGAAAAAGAAAGTGTGAAGCAGGTAGTCAGGCAGTGAACTTGCTAGGGCAGCAGCAGTTTCACTTTCTTTGTTATCAGAGACCTGATGCATGCATAATCACTTAATTAGAAAATGAGGCACTGTGATTCTTTCTGCTTCAGGATTTCTATCTGAAAAACATCAATAAAGATGCTTTATAATAAAGTGATATTTACTTATTATTCTTTCATATTCATTGTTTACCAGGTGCACTGTATGAAATACCTTTTGTTCATAAATACTTTTCTGTTTCATCTGCTGGCATAAAGTGTTTCTGATGCATCTATGGAGAATGCAGTATAAAAGCATGTACTGCTGCATAAAGTTCCAAGAATATTTCTAATGTGGTTAATGTTACAAACCCAGATGCCTAATTTTTGTATGTAATGTCTTACATCTGCTTACACATCTGCTTTATCTATTGGCTTTTGATCTTTAACTTGCTGTTTCATTCATATGATTTGGCAGTAGCAACCTGATAAACTCTACTGTGTGTTGATAGGTAACTGTCACAAAAAATGAGAAATGTCTGCCCTCTGTCAAAATTGCCCTCTGTCAAGATTAATTCCTGGACTGGAAATGTCTAGACTGTATGGCTGCCATTGGATGTTTTCAAAATGCTGGTGAAATGTTCTGTTTATGACATGGTCTACTTTTTTTTCCCTTCCCCAATAAGACACTGAACGGTTAAGTGAAGAAATGAAAGATGGCCTCAGGCACCTTGCGCAGACTTTGCAACTGTATTTGAAAACTGAGATACAGGATGAGTCTCAACTGCCACCTGCAATTGACTTTTTTCAGATCTTCACAAAAGTAAGTGTTAAAATCTGGTTACTTGACAACTCATAAATTATCTTTTCCTCGTGTTCACGATTTATTTCTGAGTGGGAGTTCAGTAGATACATTCACAGTGTGATATATGACAAAGTGGATTCAAACTAATTTTTTTTATTCAGTCAATATTTAAGCAGAAGTATAACTTTAATTGCAGCACTTCAAAATTAAAGCAGTAGCCAGAAGATATTTTTTTTCTTTTCCTTTTTTAAAATTATCATGTTAAAGTTGTTGGGTGAGAAAAACACCAAGAAAGTTCAAATATAATTCAGTCAATCAACCTGAGTAGTTTTTTCACAGTAATGAAGAATATATAACATCACTCTTCAGCCTAAATTTTTTCTGCAAAGTGAAATATGTTTGCAGATATCCTCCCATCCGACTTGGTCATCTAGAAGTATAGTTTTTGTGATAGTGTTGTATCCTACAAGCTGCTTTTTCTAGAAGCCTTGTGCATTTTTTATTCTGAAAGGTGACATATAAAGTATTTAAAATTAGATTCCACAGTATGTAAAATGCCTATTGTGCTACTAAGTAAATATTGTTGTCTTTTGGTATAGATGTTTTTTTACTTTCAATTCAGGAAGCTAAATTCAAACAATGCTCAGAAATATTTTATGTGAAGAGTACTCATAGTTTTAACTCCATTTAATTTTTTTGATTTCAATTCAGGAAGCTAAATTCAAACAATGCTCAGAAATATTTTATGTGAAGAGTACTCATAGTTTTAACTCCATTTAATTTTTTTTATTTCAATTCAGGAAGCTAAATTCAAACAATGCTCAGAAATATTTTATGTGAAGAGTACTCATAGTTTTAACTCCATTTAATTTTTTTGATTTCTAATTGATTCTTACAAATTCTGTCATAAGATTTATCTTATTTACATTTTGGTTGTTTTAGTAAGTGTATTCTTATGAAGTAAGCCAAAATATAATTTTTTTTCTGCTGTAATTAAAAGAAAGAGCCTCTTTGGGAGAAATAAAATAAAAATGCTATAAATTATTTTTTTAACATTTAAAAAAAGTCTGTTTGCACAGTTAAAAAAACTTTTTTTTTTTTTTCCTGCGGACAAGAATAGGAGCAATTTAATCAACTGTGTTGTTTTTCTGGATTTTTTTAATTGCTGGTTAGACTGCTGTGATGCAAAGTTGCAATTTTACCCTGAAAAATCACATAGTCTGAAATAGACCCAGTCCAAAGGCTGCATAGATAAAACCCTTTAAGTACTACCTCATCTCCACTCAAGCTGTTTTATTGTCTTGCATTGGCATGCTGGTTTGGCCTGGGCTTTGTCAGATGCATTTCACATGAAACATGTACATTGTGTTATCTGGTGTAGAGAATTTGTGCAACTGAAGATAAAACTGATTATCAGAAGATGATCACTGCCTACTCAGTTTGAACTGAGTTGCAGCTTGTAAGAAGTTTTTTCTAAATGTTTTTGCCTCCTACATAATAATAAGCTTAAGATGGGGAATGGCCATGTGGCATTGCAGAAACAGTGTGATGAGTACTAAACACATTGAAACAGTGGTGAAGAACGTGCAGAAGGTTTTTAATTTTTTTATGTGCACACATGCACAGGCATGTGCACATATGTGCCCCTCCTCTCCCCTCCCTTGTATTACCAAGGAGGTGTAAGTGGCCATCAAGGGCAGAGTGAAAGCCAAGACTTCCCAGATCCCTGTTTTGTTAACTGGAGAACTGGCAGTGCTCCTGTTAATGACAACATTTGCCCTACTGTAGCTTTGGAGTCACAAAGATATTTTTTATATGTTGACTGTGAATTTTTCCCCACTGTACTGAATGTAGTGCCAAGTACTGAGTTCTAAGTTGGTTTTGTTTTGGGGTGGTTTATTTTGTCCATTAAACTAGGGCTCATTTCCTTCTTTTGCTGGTTTTGCTTAGTCTGTGTGATAGTCTGCTCTGGGAAAATGGAAAGCAAATGACATAGACCTGTCCTGTGTACACATACTTGATATCGTTAATAGTAAATAGAACTGGCAGAAGGGATAGGAGAATCTGACTGGACAGGTGAGTGGTTGAGAGAAAAGAGCAGTCAACAGCCATGTGCTTTGCATGAGTAAAATTAGAATCTTATTCAGAGTTGAGTCAAGCACAACTGTCAAGCTTTTTGTAAGACCTTGTTGTCACTCTCTAATTTTTCCATGTGGCATTTTACAGCTTTCCCAATTTGGTTGTCAGACAAGTTTGTTATGAGTGTGATAGTATATTAAAATATTAATTTGGTATTTCCCCATCCCTAGGCAGGTAGCAGCTGATGTTTTCTGCCATTCCCATGGAATGTTCTTTGGAAGATTACATGTCCATGCAAATTTTTTTTTTTTTTAAAGCTGAGTAGGGATGCTTATTCTCAGCAGGTAAAAGGTAGGACTTGGGAACTGTAAAGTCTCTGATATGACTTTTGCAGTCTCGTCTCTGTAGTAGAACTCCAAAGAAGGCCAGCTGTGATGACTTCCCTCTGTGGTCAATAGAATAAAGAAATACTACAGATACATAACTTCAAGATGTAATCTTGTTTTCCCAATCACTTCCAACATTCCTTTCAAGTTCAGTAGGTGCTTATTCGAACATTGAACTTTTTTGGATCAGTTCTTTCATTGCATGCCACAAAAAGATCCAGTCAAAGGTCATTTTTTATTCTGTTTGATGCTGGATTCTCAAGAAGGAAAATAAACAGGCTGCCAGACAAAAGAGAAAAATTATCCTGTGGTGAGGTGACTATATTCCAGATAGTTCTTGGAAAATCTCCAACCTGATTTAGGTCAAAAGAGCTTCTCGGAAGCTCTTTTAAACAGTCCTCCTTCTAGGCTGTCCACTGCTCTTCTCTTTGTGAAAATTCATTATAGTTTTGTTCGCTTGCTTGTGATGCTTAATAGGCAGAGAATCCTCCTGAGTGCTCAATTGTAGAAACCTCCCACTGAAAATCAAAGGAAATTTTGTTGTTTCTTTCCATGGGGGCAGAATTTCACCCCAATGTATCTTTAGTTTGCATGAGATCTGTGGAAAATACCAGCTGTACTGGATGGAGAGGTGTTTCAGAAGGGTTATGCACCTACCTTTCTGACAGTGTTGCCCTGTCCTTACTAGACAGTTTGGTTTTGTACCGACTGTCCTTTTAGCTGGAGTTGAATTTTCTCATTTTTGTTATCTGATCACTTTTTGCAAGCTTCAGTTTATTTAACGTGCCATTTATCAAGGTTGTGACTGTTTTAAAATTCTGATCCTCAGTATTAAACAGAATTATCTGCAGCTAATTATGTGGTAAGGCTTTAACTCCACTGAGACATTTTCTAATGTCAAGATAAATTTTTGACAGCATGGTTTTATGGTTTAATGATGTTTCCATAACCTTGAGATAAAATCAGTCCTTGCTTTTTATTCTTCAGCTTTTACTTACATGTGTGAGGAGGTGGCCTGGAGTCCTTTGAGACATTTAATGGATGCAGGATAAAGAATTAAATTTTTGTATACATTTATGGTTCTTTTAATACTAGCAGACCGAACAATGTGAACCTCTTTAAGACATTGAATAAACTCTGTACATATCATAAACTTGTGAGTGACTCTACTGGCAGGAATCATGACTTCTTTTAGACCAAATATAGGCTTAGTGTTTTACCTAGAAGTGCAACTACTCATACTTTGTCAGAATTCACTTTTTGTGCATTTTGAAACAGTTTGAAGATTTATTTTCCAATTAATGAGAAATAAGAGATTCTGATGTGTGCTAGTATAATAGCCATTTTAAAGATCTCCTAATTTCAGGTCCTCGCATTTATAATAATAATAAAGTATAGGCCACCTCTGCCTTAACTAGCAGTAAGATAAAATCCAGTGACAGTGAATGAACTGCTGCAAGCAGACTTCTAGGGCAGTTTAATAAACTTAAACTAGAATTTTATTGGAAAGACGTTTTCTAGAGGATGTTTTGACGAAACTGTTTGTAAACCTTTTTGGGAAAGGATGCTGGATTTAAGATTTTAGGGAACCCCGTATGATGCCATTTTGGGTTTTGCCTTTTTTTACCTTTTATACATTCTCTGCATTTTTCACACATATGTTTGTAGCTCTGTAGCCTATTGTATTGGTGGCTAATTTTCCCTGTAATTTTCCATGGCCTTTCCCTAAGCAGAAAATTCCAGATCTCCAAGCCCTGGGAAGTACAAGGTTGCAGTGATTAGTTCTTCCTGGGAACCAAAGCCAAGAACAACTCTTCAAAATGCATTCTCATGGACAAAGCACAACTAGTGCTGAGCGGGGACTCCAGAGAAGGGCTTGATCTGGAGGGGAAATTGAATCACCACTTGTCCTCCTAATTGGTGCTTTCTATCAATTATGCTATTTTCCTAAAACCTATAAATATGTATTCATCTCTATGGGGATGGGTTTTTGTGGACATCTTTCCATGACTGCCCCTGGAGGCCTCCATTAAAGATCCTCTTTTATATTGCCTTCTTACTAAAATTATCTTGGGTTTCATTTCCAAGTTGGGAAAAAGGCAACACATAGACCAGAGATGGTACCCTGAAATAGCAGTCTCCCTAACTCTTTTGTTGTGCAAAATTTCATTTCTGGGACAGTGTTTTAAACACATCGGGGATGATAGGAACTAGACAAAGAATTTTTAGCTTTCTGAAATTTTCAATCTTTCCTGCAGTTCCAATCTTGACATCTTGAAAGTAGGTGTGCTGCATTCTTTTAGTTCACTGGAGCGGTCACACACCTGTATATGTGGGAGGTGAGTAGTCCTTTTAATGCAGGTGGTGGATGTACTGCTCGCCACTATCTTCTCAGGTGCTGTTCTACTCTTTTCAGGTCAGTTTAGAATTGACACAGGTCAAAGAGTAAAAATAGGTCTGAGTGCCTGTAGAGCTGTAAGTCTAGTATAGTCCAAAGAAAGTATCTGTATGTATTAGAAACATGTGCGCAATTTTTATAAGTCAGATTAACTTATTTTCATCTCACTTTTTTAAGGTCTGTGATATTGACATAAGAGTAAAGAAGAATGCAAGTTTGATGCTGTAGTCCAGTCTCTGTGCCCACAAAAAGTTTTAACCAGAAGGCCAATTGTCTGTTTAGGCTGTTGGTGTAGTTGGGTTTCTTTTAAACTTAAGTAGTAGTAAGGAGGCTCTATAAAGTGTAGAGGTGTATCTCTCAAGAGGCAGTGTCCTAGTCTCTTTAAAATTCTTTGTTTATTTATCCTCTCAAAATTTAGATATTTTCACTTGTTCTTCTAATTTTTCATTCCACTCAATGCTTTGAAAGAATTTCTTTTCAACATTAGAGGTGTTACTACCAATTAAAAAAAAACCTCACTAAAAGGGTTTTGGCATGGATCTGCATAGGCAGAAGAGGGCCAGGAGTTGAGCAGTGTCATTTGGCCTTTGTAAAGCCTGAATACTAAATTATAGTAATTTATTTGTGTGTTGTTTTATGGGCAAGTTGAAGGACATAGTTAATGATGTGACTGATAAAGTGTGTTTCATTTTCACATTGCTCCCTCAGATCTTAGAGGCTCAGTGTTCTCTGGGAAGACCTTGGAATACAAGATACATCTGGTCAAGATATTCTTAAGTAATGCTTTCAGTAGGTTACTCTTACTTAGGATTCACTGGTTAACCTAATTCCTGGAATTGGGGAAATTAAAATTGATTTGTATCAAGAAAATCAAAAGAATTATTAGGATAAAGTTATGAGCAGGTTAAGAGTTGTTAAAGACATACAGGTGAAGGCTATTTTCTGATGCTAGACTTGCTAATATAATTAACTCTGGATGCACTTGTTCAGTTTCCCTGTGATTGGGAGGCTGTGAAGTTTTATTCCTGGAGGCAGGAAAAAAGCAAGTGCAATGATTAATCCATTGTTGTTCTTTGTGTAATTCAAAGCTAATGTACTTTGCTTCCCTGTTTCATCGTAAATTGAAGACCAGTACTGACAAATTTATTTTTAGTCATGGCCCAGGAAACTATTTTGCAAAAACCTTTTAATTTTGATAGTTCTTTTTATTATAAATGCCAAAGTCTTATAATTTACAGGAATACCTGAAACAAAATTGGTTAGTTTAGGTGCTCAACATGCATTTGTGTTTGTTAATCTTTTTAGTCTTCTTTTTGTTTTAGAGTTGTAAGAATATGTTCCTGCTCATCAAACTATATTGGAACCTTTATCTCTGACTATTGCCATCATTAAGTCTACTGCATAAGATTTTTGATTATCTTTTTACCTGTAGTGCTATTGATTTAGTTGATAAGGTTTTGTTTGGTGAGAGTATGGACTTTGCATTTGTCTGTGTTTGTGGTTTTAAGCTATTGAAAACTTCACACAACTGTGAAGAACTGACTTGCAATCATTAGAAATACTGTGTTAGTTACTGCCAAAATAGTTCCAGGAGAAATTTTGTGTACTCTCTTTCCAGTGTACTCCACAGGAACATAACAGAAGTCATTCTCATAGTTGTTCATAGTTGTACTGAGAAAACATGAATGATCACTTGCCTAACATGTGTTATTGATTCTGAGTTGCTGTCATATCTAGCAAGAGGGGAATAAGCTAACATCAGCCTCTGCAGTATACAAACTCAAAGGAAATGGGAAAAGCTAAATGTATTATGAGAAAACTAAGCACTAGTTTTGCTTCAATTCTGCTGCTCTTGAAAGCATAGGAGTATGTAGAAAATCTGATGGTGACCTCGTTTTAAATTTAAATTGGTCTATGATTTCAACATGTCTGTTAAATGGCAGTAATGCTTTTTTCACTTGTGTAGTGCTTCCAATAAGCCTTAAGAAGAACTTGAATAAAATTTAGCAACAATTCTCTATAGTTTTCTTGTGTGCCAGACCAGTATCTGTAAGAAAACTAAGGCTAATAGAAGGTGTTCCTATAGCTGCCTTTTCATAAGAGTTCTGTAGGGCAGTCAGAACCAAACCACATCTGTCCGACCACACAGTGTAGCAGTCACAGTCTGCTGCTTGTTTCTACAATGGAACAATGAACAAGTGTAAAGACAACTGGAATATGCACAGTTGTTTTTAAGAGCCTACATCTTAAGCTGTATCTTTTAAATTTTGCAGAAATAGTACTATCCTGCTGCTAGGATTTGCATTGTATTTCTCATTGTGTTTGTTTTAGCTCAATGTTGTTGCTTGAAATTAAGATTGCAGAGAAAGTGGCAACCACCGTGCATTGGCTTTAGCAGCAATAGTGTAAATAGAGATTATAGAAAAATTAGTAAATGTTTTAACCAAATAGGAAGAAATATTGCAGCAATACTCTAGAATAAGGGTGATAAACAGTCTGATAAGACTCCTCTCTTTTTATTTGGCCAAATGAAAGTTGAGTCCCTACAGGAAGTTATTTTTGTCTAAGGTGATTTTTCAGGTTTAGTGATTTTCTTTTATTTCCTCATTGAGTTATAATTTTGGGAGATAATCTTCCATGGCAATTAACTTAATTTTCAGTCACAGTAGTTACCTTGAAGAGCAAAGGTATATTATACCAGACCATGAAACAAGGCTTCAGCCATTCTATCAGATTTTAAATTGAAGTACATGATCACAATTAAAATGTAAGCTTTTGCTAACAAAGCTTGTTACAGTGAAAGTAAAACTGTAAGATTTCAGTATTTCAAATTGAACTTATGGTATAATTGGGGTCCCCTCATTAACTTGTATGTACCATCTGTTTTACAAATTGTATAACAAGTACCAGGTGTAGAAAATGAGGTAGAAGAGTTTTAAAGCGAGAATATATTACACAGAGTGGTTGGGTAGAATTTGTAATAATTTGGTTTTGTGTCATAGGAAAGCAGGGTTTTTTCTTGAAGACTAAAGGGAAGCAGAAAGATTAATTTTTAAGGAAGTTAATTCAGCACAAATTGAAAAGCATAAACTGATAGAAAGTTGTGTTGAAAGGAAAGTTGTATGCTTCATGTTCACTTGATGCTTCTTCTGTTGGGCTAGGTTGAAAGTAGTAAGATGGCAGAAAACAGTTTAGAGATAAAAATGGCAGGGTAGTGTAGGCTATTTTGCAACAGTTTGGTTTTTAAACATCTATTTATTTATTTATTTATTTATTTTCTAATTTTTTTAGATTTTATATTTTAGTGTAGAACTGAAAAGGACCCAGGTGTCAGGATGTTAATTACCATTAATTTGCCTAATTATGCTCGGAGCATATCCACAAAACACACTTTTAAAAAAGCCAGTGGTCTCTGACAAGTGATATACATCAGTCTGTTGTCTGTTTTCTGACACCCTTATGGAAGTGAACTGGAAGCAGTAATGATCAAAAGCTTTAGTGGTTGTAGCAATTGGAGTACATGCAAAAAAATGTACTCCATTTGTACATGTGTGGGGTGAAGTACCTTTATGTTTAGGAAAAGCTAGCATGAAACAAGGTCATGGAGATGTTTAATAAAGATCTGAGTAGTAAATGAAAACCATTTACATCCTCTATCAGCAATTTTAAAGGCCTCTAATTGAGGAGAATAAGCCTGATACCTGTTTATGATGTTTTTGGCAGCAAAGTGGTCTATCCTTATCTTTAGGATGACCTGCAGTGGGGTTGCTTAAAGCATTTTTTGTTTGTTTGTTTTGGCTGTGGCAGAGCTAGGAATTTGTGTGGAAGGATTATTAATCAGCTCTAAGACTTTTTCAACATGTTTAGTAGATGAAGAGGCGCAAAACTATTTTTCTTCCAGAATGACATCATGGTAGATTGATAATCAGTTGAAAAATACAGAAAAATGCTCTTGGAATACAGGATGGGGAACCATGTATTTGTGGTGCTATTGTTGACTTTCTATATTCTGAGCTGCTTCAGAGTCTCTCTGAAAATTAGGATAATATCTGTCTAAGGTATGCTGTAGAGACAAATAGCTGTTATGGCTGAAGTATCAATTGAGGGTGCAACAAGTTCTATCTCATGTAGGCATTTCAGTGGGTGTCAATTAAATGATATCTACCTACATGGAAATCAGTCCTGAAAAGTGTGTTCTCTCTCCCTATTCCCCAATATATGAGTATATCTTTTTGCTTTAACAGTAATTGTGGGGTGTCATGTTCTATTTCATTGAAACTACTCCTAAGCTTGTTGTAGACATAAGATGGAGAAAGAAACAATTAGACCATGGTACTGGCTCAATGCCATGATTGAATTGATCCTGTATTTTAGTATGGGTGAGCAGCTGTCACAATGTGGTTGTAGCACTCTTGGCTGGCCTGAGATCACTTAGCTTGTGCCACAGCAACCTGGAGCTGACAAAGGCTGTCTCAAATAGTTTCATGACAGTACATGGCAGTGCTTATGGATGTTCTGTGATAGTGGCTGGCAGTAGATCGTGCAAGCAAGGTGCAAGAACTCTGCCAGGATGGTTTGTCTTACCTTTCTTGCTTGCCTCTCCTTACACACCGACACTGGAAGTTCCCATGCTGTCCCCAGATAAGTTAGATGTAGATTGACTGGCAGAGGCAGATCAAGGAATATTCCCTTTAGGAAATAATCTAATTTGCCTTAGTGATTTAATTTTTTTCCTCCGCCTTTTCTCCTGATTGTATAAATGTTGACTAGATTTTTTTCATGTCTGTAATCACCAATAAATTGTATTTCTTCTTACAGATCCTTTGAAAATATATGGGCTTTTTAAAATTTTAAATGTGTTCATTGAAATGTGTCCCTAATGTCATAGATACTGCAGATAATGGATTTGAGCTTATCTCCCTTCTGAATTTAAAGAAATTGTGGGCTGTTATTAACGTTTTTACAATCACTTTTGGAAATCTGGCAGTATTTTTCTAGTTTAAAATAGAAATCTGCAGGATTAAAGCTTTCTTCCATCTCACATTCCCCAAGAATATTCTTCAGTCTGTCAACAAACCTTGTGCTTTGCCTGTACTCACAAATATAAAATTCATCTTCTTTCTTCTTCTATTACCATCAAGGCCAAGTTTCCATTCAGCTTTCAGAGGAAAGTGGATTGGATGCTCACTCTTTGAAGGACATTTTTATGCATCACAAAGTCATTGAAGTCAGAGTTTCATCATGTAAATAGATAGGATGTGGTGAAGTGTTCCTCCTGGTAAAGATAGAAATGGTGAAGTGCTAACCTACTGCTTTGTCAACACCCATTCAGTCTTGTGGGTGAAAATTACTTGGTTTGTTTGGGTCTTTAGTCTGGGAAGATAGTAAAGAAGGGTGCACATGTTGTCTGTGATATCAGGGTTTTCCACTATGCAGAAATTATGTAGACTAAGTAATGCTGACATGTTTTTAATTTTGTAGTAATTTCAGCCTTTAAGCTCATTCTCAAATTAAAAAGCAGCATTTGAACAGCAGCTTGATTGGTGCACATTTGTGCTGTCTGATGTTCTGAAAGAATCATGTTTGCTTTTATACTTTATGAGTATGAATAAAATTCCATGACCTGATAGTGAAAAGTTGTTGCAATAACATAGAATTGCTAGCTTTACTTTAAAACTTCGAACTTCTTTTTGTATTTTTATATTTTGGGGTTTCTTTTAACCTGAGACAATATCCATCAGCCTGATTATTTAAATGGCATAAATCTGAACCTAGGTTTTATAATTAATGTTACATATATTGACTATTTTTTTGCCTATTAAAAAGTGAAGTACAGTCTGAAGTTTTATAAAAAATACATATAGTAGTGAAGAAGCAGCTTGTGAGAATATGATGATAGTATTGGAATTTGCCTAGTGGATTTGGATCAATGGCAGATATGAGTCCAACATAATTTGCTGTCCTACTTATACAAGATCATTTTTTCTCATTTCATAGCTTTTTTTTTCCATTAAACTATCTTTTTAGACATATCAGACAGTCAGATGGTAATTTCTAATGTGAGTTCCAGTTCATTTGATTGGAAAGCCATAGTTCTGAAAAGCTCCAGTAATAAAGTTTAGTGCAGTACTTCATCAGTTTGCCCCCATTCTGTCGGCTTACTGAGGACCAAAATTTGTCCAATTGCCTGAATGATGTACCTAGGCTGACTCCAGAGCTGTGATGGCAGGAATGACCAAGAAGAGAATTCAGCTTGTTGTCTTATCATCCTTGTACCTGATAGTTAAATCAGGAATAAGTGCATTTAACCATCTCCTATTAAAACAATATACTTGAAATGAATTAACAGTGGCTGCTGAGAATCAGCATTGGTAGAGATCTGCTAGAAAAGCAAACTGAAAGAGCTGGAGTATCCACAGCAGTAAGAGGTTTTTGACCACGAAGTAACCTATTGTTTGGGAGAAGTGTAAGTATATACACATCAACTTTGCAAGCATGGTATTCTTTGAAATTTTTTATCTTCAAATCAAGGAATTGCGCTACAGACAACAGAATAAATAAAATTTATGCTGGCAACCCTGTCCATGATAGAAGCAAACTGAGCAGCCCAGTTTAGTAGATCCAAAAATGTATGACTTCTAGTAACTCTTTTTACTACCATCTAATTGTGGTAGATTCACAAGAAATTACATTTGCTAATTTAATTTTCTATTCATTCAATTTCTAGATGAGATGAGTGAGAGGAATGTGAAGACTCATAAGAAAGGCACAGAAAGAGAAAAACAAGCCTGCTTATAAGGGAATGTGGTGTTTTCCAGTTAGGTCTGAGACAACATTTGAGCAGCATTGTTTTTTGTCAGAGCATCTCTTGGTGGTTTTTGGGAACAAGCATACAGGTATTTCTAGAAACTTAAGTGAGTGCGTAAGTGAGAAGTGGAGGTGATGAGAGGCTGGTGAATTCCTACTAATTTTTGTAGTTCATCATATTCTATATTAATTATTTTGCTGGCATTAGCCTGTACACATCAGGGAAGTGGGAAGCTGTGAATATATGTCACTATATGATTTTAATCACCCTGATACCCCTTTGACTGGAGCTCTGTTTTCAGTGTGCAGTTTGAGGAGATTTCTCTGGACTCCATTTTTGCATTGCTGTGGTGAAGGGGAAGAAGGGTGCATAGGCAGAAATAAGATGAAGCTGGTTGCATGCAGCTTGTTGAATCAAACAAGCACATAATAGCAGTAATTTGTATTTATCTGCTGCCTTCTCCTGAACTGTTTTACTCCAAAGTTCTCACAGTCAGCTTTCCAAGATGTGAAGGTAGGAGTATGTTACATACTGTCATTCAATGGCAATTGATATTAACTTGAGCTAGGATTGAGAATGCTTGATTGTCTAATGATAATTCTATAATTAATATTCTTAGTGATTAGAAATCTCATTGGGTCTCATGAAATGATTTTTTTAAATGTAGCAATATGAATTAAGGTGTCTTTTTGCAGCTTGGCAAGTTTTCTCCTGGTGTCTCATCTTTCCAATGGGTAGCTCTTGTACATCTGCCATTTCAGCAGGCAGCTGTTAGTTGTCTTTGTTCTTTATGGCAGAAAGAACTCTTTTAGACCAACAAAATTTGCTTACTTGTTATGGTGCTACTACTAGCAAATGAGAAGTTCTGAGTGTCACCTTTTAGAATCAAAATTGCACATAGAATTTGGAGTACCTTCAAGAAGGAGGGCAGGTGACTCCTCTAACTCATGACAGCAAATGATGTTGATTAAATACAGGTAATGATCAATTGTGGAATTTAGAATAGTGAGGCAAAGTGACTTTGATTTATTGTTCCAAGTAAAGCTGAGTTCTTAGGAAAAAGGATATGGTAGAAGATCTGGCGATGGGATCCTCCAGTGCTCACTTGGTCTTTTTGAAAATCAACTAGCTTTTTAAAAATAGTTAATTTTGCTTTGCTTTCACTAGCACTGATTTTATGACTGGGTCAATGTGAAAGAAAATCAAGAGATTTTATATCCCAAATGCCTGGAAGATTTTTAAGGCTGAAAGATAATTTTACGTAGTGATGGTGGTCTACTTTTGTGGTCCAGATTGCAGATCTGTGTGTTGATCATGTGTTTATATATATGCTGTGTGACTTGGGTGTCCATTCTGACCCTGTGACCTTGTGTTTAGCCTTGTGTGTTGAGATTTGAGTAGACTGAGAGTCCCATCATTAATTTAATGGAATTTGGGACAAGATGTAAATGTACTTATTGCTTCTTAAGAGCAATCAGGGAAAAAAAACTTGAATTTTTCCCACACTGATTTGTTGCCAGAAGCTGCCTGCATCTGCTCACATGTCATTCTGTCTTGGTAAATCAATCTGCCTCCACATATCCATCTTAGCTCTTCTGTGTTCTGGGAGATGTTATGTTGGAATTATGATCAGCACAATGTATGTTCAGTGTGAAAAGTACACCATGGAATGATAACACTAACAGCATTGCACATGCTGTTTTGCTATAGGTTAGGAAGAATTAATTAGCACTGCTATTATTAAAGTGTTACTAATTAATGTTGCACTGTAGTCATATGCTGTAAAAAGTTTTCAATAATCTGTTCAATAAGCTGTTTCATCTATGTAACAGACATATGTTGCTATGGAAAAGAAAGGTAACTGAAATCAGGATTGCCTGGGGTTTTATTGATGTAGATGCATTTTCTAGGGAAAATGGCACTGAAGTCTTAGAGATGATACAAGACTTCTGTGTGTGTAGGTTCTACAGAACGGGACATGAGAGTCTATGATCTTTGAAACCCTAGAGAAGACCTTTAATGAAGCTTGACTTTATGCCAGAATACTCTGAAATCAGTTTGAAAATATTATTGATGTGTTTATTATAAGTTAAGGCACTCAGCATCGTAAAGGAATGCTGGAGTACTTTGGAAGTTAGGATGAAAACCACTTTAGAAGTATTTCCCAAGAAAACACTCTTGCTCTTTGATGCTTCCATATGGCTCTGGCAAATGTTTCTGCTCCTTTATTTAAACTGGCAGGGAACCTGTAATTAAAGTATAGAAAGATGCACTGGAAATAAAAAATCATGTCTTTACTTTGAGAATTCAGCTGGATTTTCTAGCTATAGGGATATTTTTATTTGTAGAAAAGTAAGACATGCTTGGAAATGCAGAAGGCTGCTTTGATGCTCTCTTGAGACATCTGTCCTTGATTAGCTGCTCGAACCAGTGATGTTGTGTGTTTGTGCTTTGTTGCCAGGGAAGCCATCATTGATAGCTTCTTTTGAGAAAGGAAAAGCAGCAGATGAAAATGTACTCATTTGCTGCTTCATTTGAGGCTGAAACATTCCCCAAATTAATTCTTGCACATTTCCGTTTTTGAGGGCTTTGTGGTTCTATGACTGAATAATTGTCTGAAGGCTTATATGCAAAAGCATAAGGCATAGAAAGTACTCTGTAAATTAAAAATGTTGAGCTATGGTTCATCCATTCACCACTATCATGTGATTTAAAAGATACCCTTTAAACAGCATTTGATTGTGCATTTATTTGTATTAATGGACGTCACCCAGGAAAACTTACTTCAAATGTATTCCTACAGTAGTTGGTGAGTTAGAAGGAGGAATTACCTTTTATACCTTCCAATATGAGACAAATTCCTTGTTTGATGTCTAGGAGTTTAAGCTTCAACATCTGTTGCCAGCAACCTGTCTAACCTAAATAATCCAAGCTTTTGGATTGCACCAAAATACTTTGAATAAAATTGTTTTAATAAATGAGTGCTTTTGGGAACTTCTGAAACTCCCTCAGTTATGAGGAACTGTCAGTGCCTGAACTGAAAAATATTGTTAGATTTAAATACAAATAAGAATCTTTATTTTTTACTTATTTCCAAGCAAATTTAATAAGTCAGTGACTGTGAAATAAATAATTAAGTCTCTTGAAGTAATTATGATAATTTTCCAGCAGTTGTGTCTTCCACACATGCAGAGCCAAGGCTAGGATAACAATACTGAGATTCTTTGAGTGGTGCATTTATTACAGAGGAATTCCTAAGGACTTCAAATCAGTGTTGGGTTTTTTCCCTAACTGAAATGCGCCATCTTCTTCACAGAAAAGAAGGAGAGCCATTGTGATGTTTTAAACTTCATGAACAGCTTTAGTATTGCTGTGCTTTTAGGAAAGGTCTGTCTTTCTCTTTGGATCTGGATGACTTTCTCATTGGTCTGTCGGAATGGGCCTGGTAGTGCCATACTTGCAGCACTGCATCCTCTGGAAATCTCTGGCTGCAGGAGAGCATTGTTGCTAGCAGAACATGTCAGGATGCAGGGGCATCTCCTACAGGCTAGAGAGATTTGAAGAGAACAGAAGAGGCAATCCAAAGGTCATTTAAACACTTTTTTTTTAATATGATGCAAAATAAAATAAAGAAGACATTTCGCTGCAGTGTTTATTTTCTCTTCTTGCAGTGTCACTGGATTAACAGAAAATCCACAAAGTAAACAATATTAGTGCTATTTGTAACTGCTGTCTACATTTTGGATAATGCTACTCTATGTGGGTCAAGAAACCAGTGCATGGAGATAAAACAAGAATATAAGAAAGAATCAATTTATTTTAAGCATGATTTGCTATCACCCTGCTGCTTTTCTGAAGACAGTAGTTATATTCACACGTGACATGATGAAGAAAATTTCAGCAAAATCCTTCATGAATTTTATGGTTGCAGTGGAGTTATGTCTCCCCTTAAATAGTATGTTGCAGATGTGATGTAAGATTTAATGGGACTCTTTTTTCTTATAATTGAAAAAGTGTAATTGCCTTTGGAAGCTGAGCTAGAAAACAGGAAATGCTGATCATGTGTGACATGATCTGGGATGGAATTGCTTGAGTTTTTATTTCTTTTGGCATTTATCTGAAATTTCCTTTTTAAGCATTAGAAAACACGGGGAAGAATAATCTCAATGCATCTTTATTATAACTGGTATTTCTGTGTAGGCTCAGCTTTGTTCGGAAAACTAGTTGTGACTGCTGGGTAATTGCAGGGTTGGGATTGCCCTGGGAAAGTCAGATGCAGTAAGTTACTGTGCATGAATTAAAAGCTGCCAGACTTTTTGGCTTTCTTTAAAGGGATGTTGTTGTTGATAGTGTTTTTTTTGTTTTTGACTAAACACAATCCATTTTGATAGATTCGTTTTCAAACTCATTTGTCTCTATTAAAAAGGGGCTATATCGAGATTTTGCAGGCCAATTTGGCCTGTTTAGAATAACATGACTGGTGTTTAAATGTAGTCTTCAGAAACGGCCTTTGTTAACAAAGTCTCTGTTCCTGTTCTCTTACTAAACAGTTTGAAAAGGGTAGAACTAGTTCACATCAAAGCTCTGGTTTGTCTAACAGCCTGCTACCATCAAATAAATTAAGCTTAACTAGGTCAGTGTATTGTGATCTAATCAAATTAATGTAATGATTGGCTTTAAAAAAAAATACTGTTATAATTTAAAAGATTGATATTTCCTGAACCTTGAACCTGAAAAAATAAGCTCTTGTATGTTTGACTCAACCCATTTTTTCCTTTCTGTTTAAATACAGAAAACAGTACCTGTTCTTAAGGTGGGAGTAGAAGACCAAGAAACTGCTTCACCAGATTAGAGGAAAGACTCAAGAAAAGCAGAAATAAGGGGTTGGGTGGCCTTTTCCTATTCTCCCAGTTAACTTCAGGTTGGGAGATATCAGATCAATGAAAAAAGGGCTACTGTTCCAGTTGCATTTTATGTAGCATTTCATAGTAAACAAGCTTTGGATCTTGTGGCAAATGGCTTTAATGAAGCCTTTTAAAAAAGGATTAAAACACCTAGTGTTTTAAATTTTGAGATTTTCACTGGTTTTGTTGCTATACCAAGCAGACAAAGAGATTTATGAGAATCTGATCTATGTTCTATGATGCTATAGAACATTTTTACTGAATTAAAAATATTTTGGATTGGCTTGGTACAGAATAAATGGCAATTTATTCTTGCAGCTGAGCTGTGATCCTCACTTTCCCTGTTGTAGATAAGAAGATACAGGAAAAGCTGGAGAGGAGTGGGGGGTGGGAGAGAGAAGGAGCAGAAAAGGACAAGTAAAGGTTTTCATTTTGTGATTTTTATTTATTTTTGGTCCATATGCATTGGATCCAAGAGGCTGGGTAGCTACAGACAAGTTTTGAGTTGGCAGGTTCGCCTTGACAGCTGTTACCTTGGACTTTGGAATATTCTCCCTCATCAGTGGTACCATCTGGCTGCTCTGACATGATATTTCTACTTCATCAGTCTCTGGTAAGTTGGGTGGAACTGCAGGAGCTGTTTCATCCTGTGTTTCTAATGCTGTGTTGCTGTAGTAGTGTTAGCTGTAAGAAGTCAGAGATCAAAAGTTGAGGCCTGAGGGGAGAAGGTAACATCGGATTTGTCATGTCTTAGACTAGTGTGACTGCTGGTCCGCTGATTTGAAAAACAAGTCACTGTCAGTTTTAAAATGAATACAGCCTTTGGCTCAGGAAATTCCTAAAGCAGAGGTTGGTGGGTACTGGGATGGGTATATGGGTGGAAAGATCCCTCTCACTCTGTGTATTTACTACCCATTTTCACAAAGACTCTGGTGTGGGCTGGTCAGAAACATGTTATTTTGCTTGCACATCCACATTTGTTTAGACCTGGAATAGCTGT